>NC_052561.1:101344-394258 GCF_016699485.2 Gallus gallus | reverse complement strand
GTAGGGGATGTGGGGGGGGGGATGTAGGGGAGGGGGGGATGTGGGGGAGGTATTAGGGGATGTAGGGGAGGGGGGGGGATGTAGGGGATGTGGGGGGGGATGTAGGGGGGGGGGATGTAGGGGATGTAGGGGAGGGGGGGGATATAGGGGATGTAGAAGGGGATGGAGGGATGGAGGGGAGGGGGGGGGATGGAGGGGAGGGGGGGATGTGGGGGAGGGGGGGATGTGGGGGAGGGGGGGGTGTAGGGGATGTAGGGGAGGGGGGGATGGAGGGGAGGGGGGGGGATATAGGGGATGTAGGGGGGATGTAGGGGATGGAGGGGAGGGGGGGTATTAGGGGATGGAGGGGAGGGGGGATGGAGGGGAGGGGGGATGTAGGGGAGGGGGGGGATGGAGGGGGGGATGGAGGGGATGTAGGGGGGGGGATGTAGGGGAGGGGGGGATGTGGGGGAGGTATTAGGGGATGTAGGGGAGGGGGTATGTAGGGATGTAGGGGGGGATGTAGGGGATGTGGGGGGGGATGTAGGGGATGTAGGGGGGGATGTAGGGGGGGGGGATGTAGGGGATGTAGGGGAGGGGGGGGATATAGGGGATGTAAGAGGGGATGTAGGGGATGGAGGGGAGGGGGGGGGATGGAGGGGAGGGGGGGATGGAGGGGGGGATGGAGGGGATGGAGGGGAGGGGGGGATGTGGGGGAGGGGGGGGTGTAGGGGATGCAGGGGGGGTGTAGGGGATGTAGGGGAGGGGGGGTGTAGGGGATGTAGGGGAGGGGGGGGGATATAGGGGATGTAGGGGGGATGTAGGGGATGGAGGGGGGATGGAGGGGAGGCGGGGATGTGGGGGAGGGGGGGGTGTAGGGGATGTAGGGGGGGATGTAGGGGAGGGGGGGGATATAGGGGATGTAGGGGGGGATGTAGGGGGGGATGTAGGGGGGGGGATGTAGGGGATGTAGGGGAAGGGGGGGATGGAGGGGATGGAGGGGAGAGGGGGCGGGGATGTAGGGGATGTAGGGGAGGGGGGGATGTAGGGGATGGAGGGGATGGAGGGGAGAGGGGGGGGATATAGGGGAGGGGGGGATATAGGGGATGTAGGGGGGGATGTAGGGGATGTAGGGGAGGGGGGGATGCAGGGGAGGGGGGGGGTTATAGGGGATGTAGGGGGGGATGTAGGGGATGAAGGGGAGGGGGGAGGATGTGGGGGGGGTATTAGGGGATGTAGGGGAGGGGGGGATGGAGGGGAGGGGGGGTATTAGGGGATGTAGGGGATGTAGGGGAGGGGGGGGGATGTAGGGGATGTGGGGGGGATGTAGGGGATGTAGGGGAGGGGGGGGATATAGGGGATGTAGAAGGGGATGGAGGGGATGGAGGGGAGGGGGGGGATGGAGGGAGGGGGGGATGTGGGGGAGGGGGGGGTGTAGGGGATGCAGGGGGGGTGTAGGGGATGGAGGGGGGGTGTAGGGGATGGAGGGGAGGGGGGGGGGATGGAGGGGATGGAGGGGAGGGGGGGATTTGGTGGGGGGCGGATGTAGGGGGGGATGTAGGGGATGTAGGGGAGGGGGGGGATATAGGGGAGGGGGGGATGTAGGGGATGCAGGGGAGGGGGGGGATATAGGGGAGGGGGGGATGGAGGGGGGGGGATGTAGGGGGGCATGTAGGGGAGGGGGGGTGTAGGGAGGGGGAGATGTAGGGGATGTAGGGGAGGGGGGGGATGTAGGGGAGGGGGGGATGTAGGGGGACGCGGCTATGGGGTGCGCTTCAGTGGGCTGCGGTTGGAAGGGGGGTGGGGGGGTGGTTGGAGGGGGTGGGCTCGGAGGGGGTCTCCGAGCTGGTGGTTGTGTGGGGTGCTGTGGGGGCGCTGATATGGGGGGCGGGGGGGGAATGGGGGTGAGGGGGAGGGTAGGGGTGTGGGGGTGAGGGGAGAAGTGGGGACAGGTTGGGGGCATGGGGGAAAAGTGGGGATGTGGGGTCAAGGAGGGGGCGTGGGGACACAACGGGGACAGTGGGGATGGGCAGACATGGGGATATGGGGCCACAGTGGGGTCAGTGGGGATGGGCAGACGTGGGGATGTGGGGCCATGATGGGGATATGGGGCCACGATGGGGATATGGGGCCGGGCAGACGTGGGGATATGGGGCCGGGCAGACATGGGGATATGGGGCTGGGCAGACATGGGGATATGGGGCCATGATGGGGATATGGGGCCACGATGGGGACAGTGGGGATGGGCAGACGTGGGGATATGGGGCCACGATGGGGATATGGGGCCACGGGGCTACAATAGGGATATAGGGCCGGGCAGACGTGGGGATATGGGGCCACAATGGGGATATGGGGCCACGGGGCCACAATGGGGATATAGGGCCAGGCAGACATGGGGATATGGGGCCACAATGGGGATATGGGGCCGGGCAGACATGGGGATATGGGGCCACGATGGGGATATGGGGCCGGGCAGACATGGGGATATGGGGCCATGATGGGGGTATGGGGTCACGATGGGGATATGGGGCCATGATGGGGATATGGGGCTGGGCAGACATGGGGATATGGGGCCACGATGGGGTTATGGGGCCACGATGGGGATATGGGGCCACGATGGGGTTATGGGGCCACAATGGGGATATGGTGCCGGGCAGACATGGGGCCACGGGGCCACAATGGGGATATGGGGCCATGGGGCTACAATGGGGATATGGGGCCGGGCAGACATGGGGATATGGGGCCACGATGGGGTTATGGGGCCACGATGGGGTTATGGGGCCACGATGGGGATATGGGGCCACGATGGGGTTATGGGGCCACGATGGGGTTATGGGGCCACGATGGGGGTATGGGGCCACGATGAGGATATGGGGCCACGATGGGGGTATGGGGCCACGATGGGGGTATGGGGCCACGGGGACGAGGAGGCGCCGTCCACCCGCAGTTATGTGATGCGCATGAAGGAGTTTGAGCGCGAGCGGCGGCTGCTGCAGCGTCAGAGGCGGATCCGGGAGCGGGAGGCGGCCGTGGCTGCAGAGTGACAGCGGTGGGACCCCCAACGAGGGGACCCCCAACATTGGGACCCCCAACAATGGGACCCCCAACGTTGGGACCCCCAGCGAGGGGACCCCCAATAAAGGCATGAAGCTCCAAACGTGAGCCCGTCTCCTCGGGGGCGGTGAAGGGACGGCTTTTATTGTGTGCGGGGACGGTGACAGCACGGGGGGGACGCGGTCATTCCCAGCCCCACATGTGAGGGACGCCCCACACGTGTGACCCCATGGGACAGTGAGGTGTCCCCCCCCCCCCCCCGGTGACACCCACCGTCCCCCACCCCACGCGCCGCCCCCCCCCGAGCCCAGGGGACGGTCGGTGACGGTTGCATGTGGGTGACGATGTGGGGTGGGGACACCGTGACTGCGTGCGGCACCCCACAGCGGGGTCCATGTCCCCAGTGGGTCACCCACGGGCCTTTTGTCACCCAGATGTCACCCAGGAGCTCCCCATCAGTCAGCTGTCCCCCATGTCACCCAGCTCTCCCACGTCACCCAGGTGCTCTCCTATGTCACCCAGCTGTCCCCATGTCACCCAGCTGTCCCATGTCACCCAGGTGCTCCCTCTGTCACCCAGCTGTCCTCCATGTCACCCAGCTGTCCCATGTCACCCAGCTGTCCCATCACCCAGGTGCTCCCATCACCCAGCTGTCCCCTGTCACCTGTCTGTCCCATGTCACCCAGCTGTCCCATCACCCAGGTGCTCCCATCACCCAGGTGCTCCCCATGTCACCCAGCTCTCCTATGTCACCCAGCTGTCCCCCATGTCACCCAGCTGTCCCTTGTCACCCAGGTGCTCCCATCACCCAGGGGCCTTTTGTCACCCAGCTGTCCCATGTCACCCAGTTGTCCTTTGTCACCCAGCTGTCCCGTCACCCAGGTGCTCTCATGTCACCCAGAAGTCCCCTGTCACCCAGCCATCCCATGTCACCCAGAAGTCCCCTGTCACTCAGCCATCCCATGTCACCCAGGTGCTCCCCATCACCCAGCTGTCCCCTGTCACCTGTCTGTCCCCTGTCACCTGTCTGTCCCATGTCACCCAGCTGTCCCCATGTCACCCAGCTGTCCCGTCACCCAGGTGCTCCCATGTCACCCAGGTGCTCTCCTATGTCACCCCACCTGTCCCATGTCACCCAGCCATCCCATGTCACCCAGCTGTCCCATGTCACCCAGATGTCACCCAGCTGTCCCCATGTCACCCAGGTGCTCCCCATGTCACCCAGATGTCACCCAGGTGCTCTGCATGTCACCCAGCTGTCCCCCCTGTCACCCAAGTGCTCCCATCACCCAGCTCTCCCACGTCACCCAGCTGTCCCATGTCACCCAGCCCTCCTATGTCACCCAGCTGTCCCCCATGTCACCCAGGTGCTCCCCATGTCACCCAGCTGTCCCATGTCACCAGATGTCACCCAGGTGCTCCTCTTCACTCAGCTGTCCCGTGTCACCCAGCTGTCCCCCATGTCACCCAGCTGTCCCCCATGTCACCCAGCTGTCCCGTCACCCAGGTGCTCTCATGTCACCCAGCTCTCCCATGTCACCCAGCTGTCCCCCATGTCACCCAGGTGCTCCCTCTGTCACCCAGCTGTCCTTTGTCACCCAGCTGTCCCCTGTCACTTAGCTGTCCCACATCACCCAGCTGTCCCACGTCACCCAGCTGTCCTTTGTCACCCAGCTGTCCTTTGTCACCCGAGTGCCCCCCGTCACGCACGGTGATGTCATTCACCCAGATGTCCTTTGCCACTCGGGTGTCCTTTGTCACCCGGCTGCCCCCCATCACCCAGGGATCCCCCACTGCTCGGGTGTCCTTCGTCACCTGGCTGTCCCTTTGTCACCTGGGTGTCCCCCCCATAACTCAGCTGCCCCCCATCACCTGGGTGTCCCCCTATAACTGAGCTGTCCCCCATCACCTGGGTGTCCCCCTTCACTCAGCTGCCCCCCATCACCCAGGCATCCCCCATTACTTGGGTGTCCTTTGTCACTTGGGTGTTCCCCCATAACTCAGCTGCCCCCCATCACCTGGGTGTCCTTTGTCACCTGGGTGTCCCCCACCATTCAGCTGCCCCCCATCACCCAGACAGCCCCCATCACCTGGGTGTCCCCCATCACTCAGCTGCCCCCCACCTCTCAGGTGTCCTTTGTCACCTGGGTGTCCCCCATAACTCAGCTGCCCCCCATCACTCGGTTGTCCCCCACCACTCGGGTGTCCTTTGTCACCTGGGTGTCCCCCATCATTCAGCTGCACCCCATCACCTGGGTGTCCCCCATCACCTGGGTGTCCTTTGTCACCTGGGTGTCCCCCATAACTCAGCTGCCCCCCATCACCTGGGTGCCCCCCATCACTCGGTTGTCCCCCACCACTCGGGTGTCCTTTGTCACCTGGGTGTCCCCCCATAACTCAGCTGTCCCCCACCTCTTGGGTGTCCTTTGTCACCTGGGTGTCCCCCATAACTCAGCTGCCCCCCATCACTCAGTTGTGCCCCACCACTCGGGTGTCCTTTGTCACCTGGGTGTCCCCCCATTACTCAGCTGCCCCCCATCACTCAGGCAGCCCCCATCACCTGGGTGTCCCCCATCACCTGGATGTCATTTGTCACCTGGGTGTCCTTTGTCACCTGGGTGCCCCCCATCACTCAGCTGCCCCCCATCACTCAGGCAGCCCCCATCACCTGGGTGTCCCCCATCATTCAGCTGCCCCCCATCACCCGGGTGCCCCCCACCTCTCGGGTGTCCTTTGTCACCTGGGTGTCCCCCCATAACTCAGCTGCCCCCCACCTCTCGGGTGTCCTTTGTCACCTGGGTGTCCCCCCATAACTCAGCTGCCCCCCACCTCTCGGGTGTCCTTTGTCACCTGGGTGTCCCCCCATAACTCAGCTGCCCCCCACCTCTCGGGTGTCCTTTGTCACCTGGGTGTCCCCCGCCGCCCCGGCTGTCCCATGGGGTGGGGTGGGGGGCGGCGGTGTCCCCCTCACAGCAGGAAGGGGACAATGGGGGAACGCAGCGGTGGGTAATCGCGGAACTCCCGCAGGTAACTGCGGTGCTTCCCCTGCGCCCATATGGCCATCTGCACGAAGCCCACCAGGGAGAACAGAGCCACTGCGGGGGGGATATGGGGTCATAGGGGTGGGATATGGGGTCATGGGGGGGACATGGGGTCATGGAGGGGGATATGGGGTCATGGGGGGGACATGGGGTCATGGAGGGGGATATGGGGTCATGGGGTGGGGATATGGGGTCATGGGGGGATATGGGGTCATAGGGGTGGGATATGGGGTCACAGGGGGGGGATATGGGGTCACAGGGGGGGGATATGCAGTCATGGGGTGGGATATGGGGTCATGGGGGGGATATGGGGTCATAGGGGTGGGATATGGGGTCATGGGGGGGGATATGTGGTCATGGGGTGGGATATGGGGTCATGGGGGGGACATGGGGTCATAGGGGTGGGATATGGGGTCATGGGGTGGGATATGGGGTCATGGGGGGGGACATGGGGTCATAGGGGTGGGATATGGGGTCATGGGGGTGGGATATGGGGTCATGGGGGGGACATGGGGTCATAGGGGTGGGATATGGGGTCATGGGGGGGACATGGGGTCATGGGGGGGATATGGGGTCATAGGGGTGGGATATGGGTCATGGGGTGGGATATGTGGTCATGGGGGGGACATGGGGTCATGGAGGGGGATATGTGGTCATGGGGTGGGATATGGGGTCATGGGGGGGACATGGGGTCATGGAGGGGGATATGGGGTCATGGGGTGGGATATGGGGTCATGGGGGGGACATGGGGTCATGGAGGGGGATATGGGGTCATGGGGTGGGATATGGGGTCACAGGGGGGGGATATGGGGTCACATGGGGGGGACATGGGGTCATGGGGGGGACATGGGGTCATGGAGGGGGATATGGGGTCATGGGGTGGGATATGGGGTCACAGGGGGGGGATATGGGGTCACAGGGGGGGGATATGCAGTCATGGGGTGGATATGGGGTCATGGGGGGGATATGGGGTCATAGGGGTGGGATATGGGGTCATGGGGGGGGATATGTGGTCATGGGGTGGGATATGGGGTCATGGGGGGGACATGGGGTCATAGGGGTGGGATATGGGGTCATGGGGGGGACATGGGGTCATGGAGGGGGATATGGGGTCATGGGGTGGGATATGGGGTCACAGGGGTGGGATATGGGGTCACGGGGGGGATATGCAGTCATGGGGGGGGATATGGGGTCATGGGGGGGATATGGGGTCATAGGGGTGGGATATGGGGTCATGGGGGGGACATGGGGTCATGGGGGGGGACATGGGGTCATGGAGGGGGATATGGGGTTATGGGGTGGGAAATGGGGTCACAGGGGGGGGACATGGGGTCATAGAGGCGGGATATGGGGTCATGGGGGGGGATATGGGGTCACGGGGGGGTCATGGGGGTCATAGGGGTTGGATGTGGGATCATGGGGGGGATATGGGGTCATGGGGGGGGATATGGGGTCACAGGGGGGGATATGGGGTCATGGGGGGGTCATGGGGGTCATAGGGGTTGGATGTGGGGTCATGGGGTGGGATATGGGGTCACAGGGGTGGGATATGGGGTCATGGGGGGGGATATGGGGTCATGGGGGGGTCATGGGGGTCATAGGGGTTGGATGTGGGATCATGGGGGGGATATGGGGTCATGGGGGGGGATATGGGGTCATGGGGGGGTTATGGGGGTCATAGGGGTTGGATGTGGGGTCATGGGGTGGGATATGGGGTCACAGGGGTGGGATATGGGGTCACAGGGGGGGGATATGCAGTCATGGGGTGGGATATGGGGTCATGGGGGGGACATGGGGTCATGGAGGGGGATATGGGATCATGGGGGGGATATGGGGTCACAGGGGTGGGATATGGGGTCACAGGGGGGGATATGGGGTCATGGGGGGGGGATATGGGGTCATGGGGGGGATATGGGGTCATAGGGGTGGGATATGGGGTCATGGGGGGGACATGGGGTCATGGGGGGGGACATGGGGTCATGGAGGGGGGACATGGGGTCATGGGGGGGGACATGGGGTCATGGAGGGGGATATGGGGTTATGGGGGGGGGATATGGGGTCATGGGGGGGACATGGGGGTCATAGGGGTTGGATGTGGGATCATGGGGGGGATATGGGGTCATGGGGGGGGATATGGGGTCACAGGGGGGGATATGGGGTCATGGGGGGACGTGGGGCGCAGCTCACCGGGCAGGCATTGCGTCATGATGGTAAACCCGATCCAGGAGCCAACCTGGGGGGGGGGGGAGGGGGGCAGCAGCACCCCAACACTGGGATGTCACCCCCCCTCCAAAACAGGGGGTGCACCCCCCGAAAATGGGTATCCCCCCCAAAAAAAACCCAGGGCTGCCCCCCAAAATTCAGCTCTTCCCCCCCCCCAAAACTGTTTTTGTGTTCTCCCCCAAAAAAAGGGTTGTATTCCCCCCCCAAAAATACCCCACCCCCAAAATTGGGGTCCCCCCCCCCACAAAACCACAGCTCCCTCCCCAAATATGGCTGCCCCCCCCCACGCTGAGAACCCTTCCCACATTTGAAGACCCCCCCCCCAGAACCAACCCCCCCCCCCCCCCCAAACCACAGCTCCCCCCAAATATGGCTGCCCCCCCCATTTAAGGTACTCCCCCCCCAAACATTGAGGACCCCCCCCTCTAAATTTGGGGACCCCCCCCCCCCCACCTCGTAGGTGTAGTTGGGACAGGACACGAGCAGGAAGAGCCACGTGAAGGGGTTCCGGGTGGGATATGGGATCTTCCGTGTCTTTGAGCCTGGGGGGGGAGGGGGGGCACCCCCAAATTAGACCCCCCCCCCCCCCACCCATAGGTCCATAACCTCCCCAATGTGAGCCCCTATATGTGACCCTCCCACCGACACCCACAATGTGCCCCCCCCCTCCCCACCCCACATACACCCCTTCATTGCCTGCGCCCCCCCCCCCCAATTTCCTGTGCCCCACCATATATGCCCCCCCCCCCACCCCACGGATTCAATGTGGACTCCCCTCATTGTGCCCCCCCCCCAATTTCCTGTGCCCCCCCAGATGTGCCCCCCCAATGCCTGTGCCCCCCCATGCACCCCCACAATATATGTGTCCCCCCCCCCCCCCCCCCAGATGACCCCCATTGATGTCTGTGCCCCCATTGGCTGTGCCACCCCTCTATTTTAGGTTCCCCCCCCCCATGTGCCCCTCACTCCTTGTCCTCAGTGTGCCCCCCTTGTTGTCTGTGCCCCCCCCCCCATTGGCTGTACCCCCCCCTATTGGCTGTGCCCCCCCCCATTGTCTGTGCTCCCCCCCCATTGTCTGTACCCCCCCCCCCGTTGGCTGTGCCCCCCCCCCATTGTCTGTATCCCCCCTGTTGGCTGTGCCCCCCCCATTGGCTGTACCCCCCCCCCATTGACTCTGCCCCCCCCCATTGGCTGTATCTCCCCCCCCATTGGCTGTACCCCCCCCAATGGCTGTACGCCCCCCACTGGCTGTGCCCCCCCCCATTGGCTGTCCCCCCCCCGTTGTCTGTGCCCCCCCTCCCCATTGGCTGTGCCCCCCCCCCCATTGTCTGTGCCCCCCCCCCATTGGCTGTACCCCCCCATTGGCTGTGCCCCCCCCCCATTGGCTGTACCCCCCCCATTGGCTGTGCCCCCCCCCATTGGCTGTACCCCCCCGTTGTCTGTGCCCCCCCCCATTGTCTGTGCCCCCCCCACTGTCTGTGCCCCCCCTTTACCTGCAGGGCGGAGGTTGCGCAGCGCCACGTGGATGGAGAAGTTCCCCAACTGACAGAACTGTGGGGGAAGGGGGGGGGGGGGGCGGGGGGGGTCCACAGCGTCCCCATTGACCCTCACTGACCCCGATGTCCCCATTGACTCCAATGATCCCCATTGACCCCACTGACCCCAATGATCCCACTGTTCCCATTGACCCCATTGACCCTCACTGACCCCAATGGCCCCATTGCCCCAATTGACCCCAGTGGCCCCCATTGACGTCAATGGCCCCATTGACCCCAATGCCCCCCATTGTTCCCATTGACCCCACTGACCCTCACTGACCCCGAAGTCCCCATTGACCCCAATGCCTCCCATTGTTCCCAGTGTCCCCACTGACCCTCACTGACCCCAAAGTCCCCATTGACCCCAATGCCCCTCATTGTTCCCATTGACCCCACTGACCCTCACTGACCCCAATGTCCCCCACTGACCCCAATGCCCCCCATTGGTCCCCATTGATCACATTGACCCCAGTGTCCCCACTGACCCTCACTGACCCCATGTCGCCCGGTGACCCCAATGCCCCCCATTGATCCCATTGACCCTCACTGACCCCGATGTCCCCATTGACCCCATTGACCCCAATGATCCCATTGTTCCCATTGACCCCACTGACCCCAATGATCCCATTGTTCCCACTGACCCCACTGACCCTCCCTGACCCCAATGTCCCCCACTGACCCCAATGCCCCCCATTGATCCCCATTGTTCCCATTGACCCCGGTTTCCCCACTGACCCTCACTGACCCCAATGTCCCCCACTGTCCCCCATGCCCCCAATGCCCCAATGTCCCCATGTCCCCATGTCCCCCACTGTCCCCAATGCCCCCAGTGTCCCCATGTCCTTCAATGTCCCTAATGTCCCCCAATGTCCCCAATGTCCCAATGTCCCCCACTGTCCCCACTGTCCCCAATGCCCCCAATGCCCCCAATGTCCCCAGGTCCTCCAATGTCCCCAATGTCCCCCACAACGTCCCCAATGCCCCCAATGTCCCCATGTCCTCCAATATCCCCACTGTCCCCAATGACCCCAATGTCCCCCACTGTCCCCAATGTCCCCCACAACGTCCCTAATGCCCCCGATGTCCCCATGTCCTCCAATGTCCCCAATGCCCCCCACTGTCCCCCACTGTCCCCAATGTCCCCACGTCCTCCAATGTCCCCAATGTCCCCAATGTCCCCACGTCCCCCAATGTCCCCAGCATCCCCGTATCCCCTATTGCTCCCACCGTCCCCCACCGTCCCCATATCCCACAGTGTCCCCAATGCCCCCCATTGCGTCCCCCCCCCCACGTCCCCACGTGTCACCCACCAGGAACACGGCCAGCGCCAGCTTCACCTGCTCATCTCCATACGCTGGGGGGGGGACAATGGGACAACATCAGTGCCCCCTCCCCATCCAAACCCCCCCCCCCCACCTCCCCTTTGTGCCTCAGTTTCCCCATGGGAAGGGGGGGGGGGACGGGAGGTGACATTAAAGGGGACGGGAGGTGACACTCACCGGGGGGGGTGTAAAGGGGGTGGTTGATGTAATACGCCATCCAAGCAGCGAAACCCCAATAATAAGTGCAGTTCTGAAAGGGGGGGGGGGGCGTTATTGGGTCTGGGGGAGGGTTAAGGGGGAGGGGGGGACGGATACTGGGGGGTATTGGGGATGTTGTGGGATATGGGGATGGTGGGGGACGGTGGGAGAAATAGGGGATATGGGGATGCTGGGGACATTGGAGGATGTGGGGACAGTGGGGGCATTGGGGACAGTGGGGACAATGGGGACATTGGGGGCATTGAAGGACATGGGGACATGGGGGACATGGGGGACAGTGGGGGCAGTGGGGGCATGGGGGACAGTGGAGGACATGGGGGGACAGTGGGGACAGTGGGGGACATTGGGGACACTGAAGGATGTGGGGACATTGGGGACGTTGAGGATATTGAAGGACGTGGGGACATTGAGGGACGTTGGAAACACTAAAGGACGTGGTGACATTGGGGACAGTGGGGGGACATTGGGGACATTGGAGGACATGGGGGACATTGGGGGCATTGGGGACACTGGAGGACATGGGGACACTGGGGACAGTGGGGGCCATTGGGGGACATTGGGGACACTAAAGGACGTGGGGACACTGGGGACAGTGGAGGACATTGGGGGCCATTGGGGCCATTGGGGGACATTAGGGACACTAAAGGACGTGGGGACATTGGGGACATTGGAGGACATGGGGACATTGGGGGCATTGGGGACATTGAAGGACGTGGTGACATTGGGGACAGTGGGGGCCACTGGGGACATTGGGGGACATTGGGGACAGTGAGGGACATTGGGGACACTAAAGGACGTGGTGACATTGGGGACAGTGGGGGACATTGGGGGACATTGAAGGACGTGGTGACATTGGGGCCATTGGGGCCATTGGGGCCATTGAAGGACGTGGTGACATTGGGGCCATTGAAGGACGTGGTGACATTGGGGCCATTGGGGCCATTGGGGCCATTGAAGGACGTGGTGACATTGGGGCCATTGGGGCCATTGGGGCCATTGAAGGACGTGGTGACATTGGGGCCATTGGGGCCATTGGGGCCATTGGGGCCATTGGGTCACCTTGAAGATGTTTCGGAGCGGCATTGTGCCGTGGGAGAAGCGGTGCACAAAGAGGGTCTCCAGGAGCCTTTTGATGTAGTGGAAGGAGTGGCAGGCGCAGGCCAGGCTGGGGGGGGGGGGGGAAGGGGGGGGGTCTTTATGTGCCCCCCCCCCCCCATGATGTGAAATACCCCCTCCCCAAAGCTGTGAGGACCCCAATGCAGCCCCACCCCACACGCATACGCTCAGCCCTATTGGAGGATCCTAAACGTGACCCCCCCCCCCCCCCCCAAAAAAAAGGTCAAAGGGCGCCCCAAATTCTGCTCCCCCCCCACACACTTTGAGCCCACCCCTCCCCAGCCCCTTCTTCAAGCCCAGGACCCCCCCAAGAACCTCAGAGCCACCCCCGTGGGGACCTCCCCAGGACCCCTTAACGCACCTCAGACCCCCCCGAGACCCCCCCTGAGGAACCCTTTACCTCCACCAGAGTGCCCCCCCCCAACTCACTGACCCCACGACCCCCCCCAGCCCTTCCAGGACCTTCAGGACCCCTTCAGCACCCCCCCACAGCACCCCCCCCACCCCCAGGGTCCCCCAGGACTCACCCAGGGACCCCCACTCCCCCCTCCAGGACCCCCTTCACCCCTCCATGACCCATAGGACCCCTTTATCCCCCCCAGACCTCCTCAGGGACCCCCCCAGGACCCCTTTCCTCCCCCAGGGACCCCTTCAGACCCCCACTCCCCCCTCCAGGACCCCCTTTACCCCCTCCGTGACCCTCAGGACCCCTTTATCCCCCCCCAGCCCCTCTGGGTCCTCCCCAGGACCCCTTTCCTCCCCCAGGGACCCCTTCAGACCCCCCCTCCCCCCTCCAAGACCCTCTTCACCCCCTCCATGACCCACAGGACCCCTTTATCCCCCCCCAAGACCCCTTTCCTCCCCCAGGGACCCCTTCAGACCCCCCCTCCCCCTCCAAGACCCCCTTCACCCCCTCCATGACCCACAGGACCCCTTTATCCCCCCCCACCCCCCTAGGACCTCCCCAGGACCCCCTTTCTTCCCCAGGGACCCCTTCAGACCTCCCACCCCCATCCAGTGAGCCCCACTCCCCCTCCAGGACCCCCTTCGCCCCCTCCATGACCCACAGGACCCCTTTATCCCCCCCAAGACCCCTTTCCTCCCCCAGGGACCCATTCAGACCCCCACTCCCCCCTCCAGGACCATCTTCACCCCCTCTGTGACCCACCGGACCCCTTTATCCCCCCCCAAGACCTCCTCTGGGACCCCCCCAGGACCCCTTTCCTCCCCCAGGGACCCCTTCAGACCCCCACTCCCCCCTCCAAGACCCCCTTCACCCCCTCCATGACCCACAGGACCCCTTTATCCCCCCCCAGCCCCCCTAGGACCTCCCCAGGACCCCCTTCCTTCCCCAGGGACCCCTTCAGACCTCCCACCCCCATCCAGTGAGCCCCACTCCCCCTCCAGGACCCCCTTCGCCCCCTCCATGGCCCACAGGACCCCTTTATCCCCCCCCAAGACCCCTTTCCTCCCCCAGGGACCCCTTCAGACCCCCCCTCCCCCTCCAAGACCCCCTTCACCCCCTCCGTGACCCTCAGGACCCCTTTATCCCCCCCCCAGCCCCCCTAGGAACCCCCCAGCACCCCCTTTCCTCCCCCAGGGACCCCTTCAGACCCCCCCTCCCCCCTCCAGGACCCCCTTCGCTCCCTCCATTACCCACAGGACCCCTTTGTCCCCCCCCCCCCCAGACCTCCTCAGGGACCCCTTCAGACCTCCCACCCCCATCCAGTGAGCCCCACTCCCCCTCCAGGACCCCCTTCACCCCCTCCATGATCCACAGGACCCCTTTATCCCCCCCCCAAGACCCCTTTCCTCCCCCAGGGACCCCTTCAGACCCCCCCCTCCCCCTCCAAGACCCTCTTCACCCCCCTCCATGACCCACAGGACCCCTTTATCCCCCCCCCCGGCCCCTCTGGGACCCCCCCGGGACCCCCCCCACGCACTGCACGACAGCGTGCCGGCTGGCAGTGAAGTCATAGCGGGGCCCATAGAGGAAGGGGACACGGAAGTAGAAGAGCAGGTAGATGAGCAGCGGCCCGGCGTACTCCGTCAGGAACACCTGCAGACAGACAGACGGACAGGGTGGGGGGGGGGGGCGGATGGGGGGGGGGGCAGGGGGTGTGGGGATGGATGTAGGGAGGGATGGGGGGCACGGGGACATGGGGATGGATAGGGGAGGCAGGGAGGGAGGGATGCAGGGATGGACAGAAGGATGTGGGATGGACAGAAGGACATGGGAGGGACAGAAGGACATGGGATGGACAGAAGGACATGGGAGGGACAGAAGGATGGACAGAGGGACATGGGATGGACTGAGGGACGGACAGAGGGACGGAGAGATGGACAGAGAGGGATGGACAGAGGGACAGAAGAACGTGGGATGGACAGGGATGGACAGAGGGACAGACAGAAGGACAGGAGAACGTGGGATGGACAGAGGGACGGACAGGAGGACAGGGGGACATGGGATGGACAGAGGGATGTGGGATGGACAGAAGAATGGACACAAAGACATGGGATGGACAGAGGGACAGAAGACCACGGTGGTGGACAGAAGGACGGACATGAGAACATGGGATGGACAGAGAGGGATGGACAGAAGGACACGGGATGGACAGAGGGACGTGGGATGGACAGAAGGATGAACAAAAAGACACGGGATGGACAGAAGGATGGACAGAACGATGGACAGAAGGACAGAAGGATGGACAAAAGGACATGGGGTAGACAGAGGGATGGACAAAAGGACATGGGATGGACAGAGGGACGTGGGATGGACAGAAGGATGGACAGAAGAATGGACAGAAGGACATGGGATGGACAGAAGGATGGACAGAAGGATGGATAGAAGGACATGGAATGGACAGAAGGACACGGGATGGACAGAGGAACATGGGATGGACAGAAGGATGGACAAAAAGACATGGGATGGACAGAGGGACATAGGATGGACAGAAAGATGGACAGAAAAACATGGGATGGACAGAGAGACAGAAGGACACGGGATGGACAGAGGAACATGGGATGGACAGAAGGACGGACAGAAGGACACGGGATGGACAGAGGGGTGGACAAAAGAACATGAGATGGACAGAAGGATGGACAGAAGGACACGGGATAGACAGAAAAATAGACAGAAAGACACGGGATGGACAGAAGGATGGACAGAAGAATGGACAGAAGGATGTGGGATGGACAGAGACACATGGGATGGACAGAAAGATGGACAGAAGGACACGAGATAGACAGAAGGATGGACAGAAGAATGGACAGAAGGACAAGGGATGGACAAAAGGACATGGGATGGACAAACGAACATGGGATGGGCAGAAGGATGGACAGAAGGACACAGGATGGACAAAAGGACGTGGGATGGACAGAGGGATGGACAGAAAGACATGGGAAGGACAGAAGGATGGACAAAAGAACACGGGATGGACAGAGGGATATGGGATGGACAGAAGGACGGACAGAAGGACATGGGATGGACAGAAGGATGGACAGAAGGACGGACAGAAGGACGGACAGAAGGACATAAGATGGACAAAAGGACATGGGATGGACAGAAAGATGGACAAAAAGACATGGGACGGGCAGAGGGACAGAAGGACAGACGGAGGAACAGAAGGACGTGGGACGGAGGGGGGACGCGGGATGGACAGAGGGCGGAAGGGACGGAAGGACAGACGGACGGCGCACCGTCACCCAGCTGATCTGCGCCCCCAGGTCCCGGAAGTAGAAGGTGGCGGTGGTGCCCACGGGCAGAGACTGCAGAACGTCCTCATCCTTCAGGGAGCGGCCCTCTGCGGGGACATGGGGACAGTGGGGGGACAGCAGGGGCACCATAGGGACAATGGGGGGACATGGGGACAGCGGGGACGTGGGGGGGCATGGGGACAGCGGGGGCACAACAGGGGCAATGGGGGGACATGGGGACAGCGGGGAAATGGGGGGACATGGGGACAGCGGGGACGTGGGGGGGATATGGGGACAGCGGGGACACCATAGGGACAATGGGGGGACATGGGGACAGCGGGGACATGGGGGGACAGCGGGGACATGGGGGGACATGGGGACAGCGGGGACATGGGGACAGCAGGGGCACCATAGGGACAATGGGGGGACACGGGGACAGCAGGGATGTGGGGGGACATGGGGACAGCGGGGACGTGGGGGGACAGCAGGGGCACCATAGGGACAATGGGGGGACATGGGGACAGCGGGGACATGGGGGGGGGGGACATGGGGACGTGGGGGGACATGGGGGGGGACATGGGGACAGCAGAGACATGGGGGGACAGCAGGGGCACCATAGGGACAATGGGCAGACATGGGGACAGCGGGGACACTGTGGGGGGGGGCATGGGGACAGCAGGGACATGGGGACAGCGGGGACATGGGGGGACAGCGGGGACATGGGGGGACATGGGGACAGCAGGGATGTGGGGGGACATGGGGACAGCGGGGACGTGGGGGGACAGCGGGGACATGGGGGGACATGGGGACAGCGGGGACGTGGGGGGGATATGGGGACAGCGGGGACACCATAGGGACAATAGGGGGGGATATGGGGACAGCGGGGACACTGTGGGGGGGGACATGGGGACAGCGGGGGCACCATAGGGACATTGGGGGGGGATATGGGGACAGCAGTGACACTGTGGGGTCATGGGAGGATATGGGGACAGCGGTGACACCGCAGGGGCATTGGGGGGGGGATATGGGGACAGCGGGGGCACCATAGGGACATTGGGGGGGGATACGGGGACAGCAGGGACATTATGGGGACATGGGGGGGACATTGGGAAAGCAGGGACACCATAGGGACAATGGGGGGGGATATGGGGACAGCAGGAACGCTGTGGGGACATGGGGGGATATGGGGACAGCAGTGACACTGTGGGGTCGTAAAGGGGATATGGGGACACTGGTGACACCATAGGGACAATGGGGGGGTATATGGGGACAGCGGGGACACTGTGGGGTCATAAAGGGGGTTTGGGGACAACGGGGACACCATAGGGACACTGGGGGGGATATGGGGACAGCAGGGACACCATAGGGACATTGTGGGGGGGATATGGGGATAGCAGTGACACTGTGGGGTTGTAAAGGGGTTATGGGGACACTGGTGATACCATGGGGACATTGGGGGGTATATGGGGACAGCGGGGACACTGTGGGGTCGTATAGGGGATATGGGGACAGCGGGGACACCGCAGGGACATTGGGGGGGATATGGGGACAGCAGGGACATCATAGGAACAATGGGGGGATATGGGGACAGCAGTGATGCTGTGGGGTCGTAAAGGGGATATGGGGACAGCGGTGACACCACAGGGACATTGGGGGGGATATGGGGACAGCGGGGACATCATAGGGACATTGTGGGGGGGATATGGGGACAGCAGGGACATTATGGGGACATGGGGGGGGATGTGGGGACAGCAGGGACACTGCGGGGTTGTAAAGGGGATATGGGGACAGCGGGGACACTGTGGGGTCGTAAAGGGGATATGGGGACAGCAGGGACATTATGGGGTCATGGGGGGGGACATGGGGATAGCAGTGACACTGTGGGGTCGTAAAGGGGATATGGGGACAGCAGTGACACTGTGGGGTCGTAAAGGGGATATGGGGACAGCAGGGACATTATGGGGTCATGGGGGGGGATGTGGAGATAGCAGTGACACTGTGGGGTCGTAAAGGGGATATGGGGACAGCGGGGACACCGCAGGGACACTGGGGGGAATATGGGGACAGCAGGGACATCATAGGGACAATGGGGGGATATGGGGACAGCAGGGACATTATGGGGACATGGGGGGACATTGGGAAAGCAGGGACACCATAGGGACAATGGGGGGGGATATGGGGACAGCAATGACACTGTGGGGTCGTAAAGGGGATATGGGGACACTGGTGACACCATAGGGACAATTGGGGGGTATATGGGGACAGCGGGGACACTGTGGGGTCATAAAGGGGGTTTGGGGACAACGGGGACACCATAGGGACACTGGGGGGGGATGTGGGGATAGCAGTGACACTGTGGGGTCGTAAAGGGGATACGGGGACAGCAGGGACGTTATGGGGTCATGGGGGGGGATATGGGGATAGCAGTGACACTGTGGGGTCGTAAAGGGGATATGGGGACAGCGGGGACACCGCACGGACATTGGGGGGGGATATGGGGACAGCGGGGACACCATAGGGACAATGGGGGGATATGGGGACAGCAGGGACACTGTGGGGTTGTAAAGGGGTTATGGGGACACTGGTGATACCATAGGGACATTGGGGGGTATATGGGGACAGCGGGGACACTGTGGGGTCGTAAAGGGGATATGGGGACAACGGGGACACCGCAGGGACATTGGGGGGGATATGGGGACAGCAGGGACATCATAGGAACAATGGGGGGATATGGGGACAGCAGTGATGCTGTGGGGTCGTAAAGGGGATACGGGGACAGCGGTGACACCGCAGGGACATTGGGGGGGATATGGGGACAGCAGAGACATCATAGGGACATCGTGGGGGGGATATGGGGACAGCAGGGACGTTATGGGGTCATGGGGGGGGATATGGGGACAGCAGGGACACTGTGGGGTCGTAAAGGGGATATGGGGACAGCGGGGACACTGTGGGGTCGTAAAGGGGATATGGGGACAGCAGGGACATTATGGGGTCATGGGGGGGGATGTGGAGATAGCAGTGACACTGTGGGGTCGTAAAGGGGATATGGGGACAGCGGTGACACTGTGGGGTTGTAAAGGGGATATGGGGACAGTGGGGACACCGCAGGGACATTGGGGGGGGATATGGGGACAGCAGGGACATTATGGGGACATGGGGGGGATATGGGGACAGCAGGGACACTGTGGGGTCGTAAAGGGGATATGGGGACAGCGGGGACACTGTGGGGTCATAAAGGGGATATGGGGACAGCGGGGACACCGCAGGGACGCAGAGGGCGCGGTGGCGGTGGGGACGCGGCGGGGGGCACTCACTGGGCTCCAGGCGCAGGGACTGCCGGGCCGGGTACCACTGCGGGTCTGCGGGGGGACGGCGGTGGGGACGGGAAGGGCACCCCAAAGGGACACCGCGGTCCGCGGGTGTCCACACATGTCACGGGGGGACCCGGAGACCCACAGAGTGTCCCCAGATGCCACAGGGGTCCCCAAAGAGTGTCCCCAACTGCCATAGGGGTCCCCAAAGAGTGTCCCCAACTGCCATAGGGGTACCCAAAGAGTGTCCCCAACGGCCAAAGGGGTCCCCAAAGAGTGTCCCCAACCACCATAGGGGTCCCCAAAGAGTGTCCCCAATGGCCACAGAGGTCCCCAAAGAGTGTCCCCAAATGCCACAGGGGGGACCCAGAGACCCACAGAGTGTCCCCAAATGCCACAGGGGTCCCCAAAGAGTGTCCCCAAATGCCACAGGGGTACCCAAAGAGTGTCCCCAACCACCACAGGGGTCCCCAAAGAGTGTCCCCAAATGCCACAGGGGTACCCACAGAGTGTCCCCAGATGCCACAGGGGTCCCCAAAGAGTGTCCCCAAATGCCACAGGGGCCCCCAAATAGTGTCCCCAACGGCCAAAGGGGTCCCCAAAGAGTGTCCCCAACTGCCACAGAGGTCCCCAGAGACCCACAGAGTGTCCCCAAATGCCAAAGGGGTCCCCAAAAGATTGTCCCCAAATGCCACAGGGGTCCCCACAGAGTGTCCCCAACCACCACAGGGGTCCCCAAAGAGTGTCCCCAAATGCCAGAGGGGTCCCCAAAGAGTGTCCCCAAATGTCACGGGGGGACCCAGAGACCCACAGAGTGTCCCCAAATGCCAGAGGGGTCCCCAAAGAGTGTCCCCAACCACCACAGGGGTCCCAAAAGACCCACAGTGTCCCCAAATGCCACAGGGGTCCCCAAAGAGCGTCCCCAAATGCCACAGGGGTCCCCAAAGAGTGTCCCCAAATGTCACGGGGGGACCCAGAGACCCACAGAGTCCCCAAATGCCACAGGGGTCCCCAAACAGTGTCCCCAACCGCCACAGAGGTCCCCAAAGAGTGTCCCCAAATGCCAAAGGGGCCCCCAAATAGTGTCCCCAAATGCCACAGGGGTCCCCAAAGAGCGTCCCCAAATGCCACAGGGGTCCCCAGAGACCCACAGAGTGTCCCCAAATGCCACAGGGGTCCCCAAAGAGTGTCCCCAAATGCCACAGGGGTCCCCACAGAGCGTCCCCAACCACCATGGAGGTCCCCAAAGAGTGTCCCCAACCACCACAGGGGTACCCAAAGAGTGTCCCCAAATGCCAAAGGGGCCCCCAAAGAGTGTCCCCAACGGCCAAAGGGGTCCCCAAAGAGTGTCTCCAACTGCCACAGAGGTCCCCAGAGACCCACAGAGTGTCCCCAAATGCCAAAGGGGTCCCCAAAAGATTGTCCCCAAATGCCACAGGGGTCCCCAAAGAGTGTCCCCAACCACCACAGGGGTCCCCACAGAGTGTCCCCAAATGCCACAGAGGTCCCCAGAGACCCACAGAGTGTCCCCAACGGCCACAGGGGTCCCCAAAGAGTGTCCCCAACCTCCACAGATGTCCCCAGAGCCCCCCTGTTTGTGTCCCCAACACCACAGGGTCCCCAAGCACGCCGATGCGTAGCGCCCCCAGCAGCCACACGCGTCCCCCAAACAGCGCCCCCAAAACATCACGGGGGTCCCCACCCCCCTCCGATGACCCCCAAAGCCATCAGAGCCCCCCCCACGACCCCCCGCCCCCCCAACCCCCCCCCCATCCATACGCGTTTTGGTGAACAGGTTCTTGATCTCAGCGATGGTCGCCTGCGGCTCCACCTGCGGAGACCCCAAAATCCGCACCCACTCTCCCCTACGCCCCTCCCCACCCCCCCAAAACTGACACACGTCTGCCCCCCCCCCCCCTTCCAGCCCCCCCTGCGCCCCCCCCCCAAAGCTTCCACCCCACACACCTTATCGAGGAAGCAGAGCTTCTCCCTCGTCTTGGCGTCCAGGATCTCCACCTCGAAGAACAGCACGGCTTTCTTTGCCTTCTTCCCGGGGGGGGGCGGCCGCCTCAGCGTCAGCCCCTCCAACCCCCCCCCCTCGAGGGGCAGCGCTGTCCCCTCCATGCCACCAACGCCTCCTTGGGGACACCGACGCAGGGAGGGCCGAGGCTTCCCCGGCCCGAAATCTGATCGCCCCCGGGGGCCCCCGGCTAAATATAACCCCCCCCCCCCCACACACACCCTCCCAATTCCCCCCCCCCTCCCTTCTCACCCCCCCCCCCCCCCCAAATCTTGGCTCGGTGGCCCCCACGGGAGGTGGCCACTGCCATGGGGAGGTGGCATTTGGGGACAGGTGGCAGTTGAGGGTGGCTGAGATGGGGGATGGGGAGCGGGAGGTAAGGCTGCGTGGGGTACGGAGCGTGGGGGAATTGGGGGGGGGGTACAAAAGGTGGGGGGGGGGTTGGTGGCATCTGAGTGACTTCTTGGTGGCATCCAGGTGGCATCTGGGGGGGGAGGGGAGGGGGTGAAGCCCCCCCGGGGGGGGGATTTGGGGACGTGGTGGTGGGGACGGGGGCTGCGTCACACCATTGGGGTCGGTGTCTCCTAATTGGGGTCGGGGGTCCCTTTCACCCCATTGGGGTTGGGGGTCTCTGTCACCCCATTGGGGTCAGGGGTCCCTTTCACCCCATTGAGATTGGGGGTCCGTGTCATCCCATTGGGGTTGGGGGTCCCTTTCACCCCATTGGGGTTGGGGGTCTCTGTCACCCCATTGGGTTGGGGGTCCCTGTCACCCCATTGGGGTCAGGGATCTCTTTCACCCCATTCAGATCGGGGGTCCCTTTCACCCCGTTGGGGTCAGGGGTCCCTTTCACCCCATTGGGTTGGGGGTCCCTGTCACCCCATTGGGGTCAGGGGTTTCTTTCACCCCATTGGGGTTGGGGGTCCCTTTCACCCCATTGGGGTCAGGGGTCCCTTTCACCCCATTGGGGTCAAAGGTCCCTTTCACTCCATTGGGGTCGAGGGTCCCTTTCACCCCATTGGGGTCAGGGGTCTCTTTCACCCCATAGGGGTTGGGGGTCGCTGTCACCCCATTGGGGCAGGGGATGTGCCACCCCTGTGACAAGGCGGGGGGGACAGTGGGGTGTCACCGCTGTCACCCTGCTGGGGACGTGGGGGTCGTGTCACCCTGCTGGGGACCGGTGCTGTCACCCTGGTGGAGACAGGGGACGCTCTGGTGGGGACGTGGTGTTGTGTCACCCCGTTGGGGACGTGTCGCCCCCCCCCCCCCCCGACACCCCGCTGGGGACATTGGGGTTGTCACCCCTCCGGCAGTGCGCTGCTGGTGGGGCTGTGTCACCCTATGGGGGGGACAGGGGACGCCCTGGTGGGGCTGTGATAAGGTGGTGGGGACAGGGGGGTGTCACAGCCCTGGGGACAGGGGGGTGTCACCCTTGGGGGGGGGTACAGCAGGCCGTGACAGCCCGCGTCACCCCAACGGGGACACACGGTGGGCCCAGGGCTCCGCACTGCGCATGCGCACGACGTGCCCAGCAAACCACACGCGCGCACAGCCCCAGGCCGCACGGACCGCGCACTGCGCATGCGCGCTCCATCGCATCGGGCCCGGCGCGCATGCGCACGCACAGCCCCGCGGCGCCGCACGCATGCGCGTTCGCTCCCCCCGCCCCTCCCGTCGCTGCGCACATGCGCACTCTCCTCCCGCCCCCACAGGCCGCACGCATGCGCGGTGCCGCTGCCCCCTGAGGGACA
The DNA here is from genome assembly GCF_016699485.2 of Gallus gallus. Taxonomy (NCBI): domain Eukaryota; kingdom Metazoa; phylum Chordata; class Aves; order Galliformes; family Phasianidae; genus Gallus; species Gallus gallus. The sequence continues at coordinate 370,985 of NC_052561.1, read as the reverse complement.
ACGCGTGCGCAGTACGGCCGCGGCGACCCCGACCCTGACCTCCCCCAACCCCGGGCGCAGCCCCGGGAGCGGCGCGGCTCAGGGCCGGGCGGAGGGCGGCAGCGCGGGGAGAACCGGGTGCAGGCCCGGGCCCGGCGGTGCCGCCTCACCTCGTAGTGCTTCATGGCGCCCGCTCCGCTGCCGCCGCCGGCCCGCCGCGCTCACGTGATCGCCTCGGGGCGGGGCCCTCCGCCCCCGCAGCCAATCACCGCCCCTCGTGTGGCGCCGCGAGGCCAATCAGAGCTTAGGGGGGCGTGTCCCGCGCGTCTCTGGGGTAACCTGAAAGTGTAGCAACGCTGTGACCAATGGAAAGGCGCGGCGTGGGGTGAGAGCCAATGGGAGGGGCGGGAGCCGCGTGACATCACGGTGCGGAGGCGGGATAGCGCCGAGACGGGATTAAAGAGCGAAAGGGGGCGTGGCCTGAGGAAGGGGCGGGGTTATGTAGATGGGCGGGGCTAGAGTGGGCATGGGCGGGGCTATGCAAATAGGACTACGGCTGAGTGGGCGTGGCGTGAGCGGAAGGGGCGGGGTCTGAGATGAAGCCACGCCCCCTGGCCGGGGTGAGTCAGTGCAGGTGGGTGCGGCGGCGCTGAGTCAGCAGTGGGGGAGGGGCGGGCACAGCACCCATGGGTGGGGGGAGCGACACCGCCTCGGGCGGGGGGGGACATCACGGGAACAGCATCAGGACGCCATAGGACACGAGGGCACCGCGGGACAGGTTGACGCCGGGGGGGGGATCTGTAGGGCGTAGGAGTGCCAAAAGGACGTCTGAGGGCATGGGAACGTTGCAGGGCGCGGAGACAGCTGAGGACGTGGGGACGCTGTGGGGTTTTGCGGACAGTGGGCGGCAGAGCCCGGCTGTTGTTGTGGGTGACGGTTGCCATGGCGACAGGCCCAGGCTGTCTCTGTGCTGACAGGCCCAGGCCGCGGTTGTGCCGTCGGTCGCCATGGCAACGCCCCTGGAGCCGCCCCCCCCTCCCCCCCCACGCCAACAGTTGCCACGGCAACGCTAGCCCCGCCCCGTTCCCCTTCCCCACTGCGCCTGCGCCCTCCCACCCACCTCCCGCACCCCCATTGGCCGAGCCTTAACGCCAGTCACCTCGCGCCGCGCTCCGATTGGCCGACAGCACACGCCGCTCAAGGAACGGCGGGCGCCGATTGGCGGAACGGCCAGGCGGGCCCGGAAGGTTCTGGAGGCGGCGGGCTCTGGAAGGTTCCGCCGCCGCGGCCCTATAAAGGCGGAGCGGCGGAGGAGCGGCCGAAGCGACGCGATGGGGAAGGATTATTACCGGACGTTGGGCCTGGCCCGGGGGGCTTCGGACGAAGAGATAAAGCGGGCTTACCGGCGGCAGGCCCTCCGCTTTCACCCCGATAAGAATAAAGAGCCCGGAGCGGAGGAGCGCTTCAAGGAGGTGGCCGAGGCCTACGATGTGCTGAGCGACCCCAAAAAGAGAGAGATCTTCGATAAGTACGGCGAGGAGGGTGAGTGGGGGCGGGGGGGGCTATGGGCCTCTTATGGGGGGGGTTAGGGCCTCTTATGGGGGGGGTTAGGGCCTCTTATGGGGGGGGTTAGGGCCTCTTATGGGGGGATTTAGGGGCTATGGGGTCTCTTATGGGGGGGAGTTGAAGTCTGGGGGTCTCTTATGGGGGGGATTAGGGGCCTGTATGGGGGATTTGGGGGCTGTGGGTCTCTTATGGGGGGGATTCAGGGGCTATGGGGGGGGGTTGGGGTCTCTTATGGGGGGGAGTTGAAGTCTGGGGGTCTCTTATGGGGGGGATTTGGGGCCTGTATGGGGGATTTGGGGGCTGTGGGTCTCTTATGGGGGGGATTTAGGGGCTATGGGGGGGGGGCGGGGTCTCTTATGGGGGGAATTTGGGGCCTATGGGGGGGGATTTGGGGGTTGTAGGGCTCCTATGGGGGGGGATTTAGGGGCTATGGGGGGGGGTGGGAGTCTCTTATGGGGGGGATTTGGGGCCTGTGGGGGGGGGCTGTGGGGCTCTTATGGGGGGGATTTAGGGGCTATGGGGGGGGTTGGGATCTCTTATGGGGGAGTTGGAGACTGAGGATCTCTTATGGGGGGGATTTGGGAGCTGTGGGGGGGGGGGGACTGTGTGCCCCTTATGGGGGATACTCGGGGGCTCTTACAGGGGGATTTGGGGGCGGGGGGAGGATTTAGGGGCTCCTATATGGGGTTGGGGCCTGGGGGTCTCTTATGGGGGGGATTTGGGGACTGGGGGGCTCTTATGGGGGGTTGGAGGCTGTGGAGGGATTTCGGGGCCTCTTATAGGGGGATTTTGGGGCTATGAGATGGGTTGGGGCCTGTGGGGGGGATTTGGGGGGTGTTGGTGGCTGTGAGGTGTCATGGGGGGGGTTGGAGGGGGTCGTTGGGAGCTGTGAGGCCCATGGGGGGGAGGGGGCTTGGGGGCTATAGGGTGTTTTAACGGGGGATGATTTGGGGCCTACTGGGGGGGCCTGGGGGGGAGGTTGCAGGCTTTGGGGTGTCATTGGGGGGGGGGAGGGGGGATTTAGGGCTTGTAGGTTGTTGTGGGGGGAGATTTGGGGGCTGTGGGGTGTCTGAGGATTGGGGGGGACTGTAGGCTTTCAAGGTGGGGGGTTTGGGGTGTTATGATGGGGTCTGGCAGACACGGGGGGTGTTTATGGGGTGCGGATCTTTGTGGGGTGTGGGGGGGTTATGGGGGGGTATGGCAGCCATGGGGGAGCACTTGGGGAGGGGGGGGAACAGTCAGCAGGGGGGTTGTAGGGGATGTGGGGTGTTGGGGGGCAGATGGATTACGGGGTGCAGTGCTGCTTATAGGATGTTATGTGGGGGGATAATGGGGGGGTTACTTGTGGGGCGCAGGATGTGGTGGTACTCATTGCGGGGTGAGGATGGGGGGCTGTAGGGGCAGATGAGGGTATTTGGGGGGTTGGATGTTTTTAGGGTGCAGCGGGGGGGTATCTGTGGAGTGGGGGTTATTTAAGGGGGGGTCAGAGAGTCATTGGGGGTGCACATCGGGTTATGGGGGGAGCACGTGGGGCTGGGGGGGTACAGGAGAGGTTATGGGATTTATGGGGGGGGGGGTTGGGGGTGTGCTGACGGGGTGTGGGGTCAGCTGTGGGGCGCTGGGGGGGGGTACGGCTGTGGGGAAGCAGTCAGTGGGGTCAGCTGTGGGGCAGAGGGAATGTAGGGCAGCGTGGTTATGGGGGGGGGTACTGAAGGAGGGGGGGTGTTCTGAGCCCCCCCCCATTGCGATGGGTTGTGGGGTTCAGTGCTGAGATTTGGCCTTCTGGGCTATGAGGGCGTGGGAGGGAGCGGCAGCGTCAGGCCTTGGGGGGGGGCGGGGGGGTGATGTGGGGTGTGTGTGTGTTGGGGGGGGGGCAGCGAGCAGGGCTGGCCGGTTTGGGGGCTCGTTAAGGCAGCTCATTAAGGCACCGCTAATGAAGGGCCGGGCGTAGGGAGTGGCGCTGAGCTGGAAGAACCGGGCTGGGCGGCACCGGGTGACGAAGGGGGGGGAGGTGAGGGTGGGGGGGGGGAGAGGATGGGGGGGGGCTGAGGATGAAGGGGAGGGAGTGAGGATTGGGGGGGGGAGTGAAGGTGAGGATGAGGGGATGGGGAGTGAAGGTTAAGGTGAAGGGGGGGGGGGGTGAAGGTGAGGATGGAGGGGGGGGTGGAGATGTGAAGATGGGGGGGGAGTGAAGATGAGGAGGGGGGTTGAAGGTGGGGGGGAGTAAGGTGATGGGGGGGGAGTGAAGGGGGGAGGAGGTGAAGGTGAGGATGTTGGGGGGAGGGAGTGAAGATGGAGGGGGAGGAGTGGAGATGGGGGGGGAGTGAAGGTGAGGATGATGGGGGGAGTGAAAGTGAAGGTGAGGGGGGGGGAGTGGAGATGTGAAGATGATGGGGGTGGGGGAGTGAAGATGGGGGGGGAGTGAAGGTGAGGAGGGGGGGTTGAAGGTGAGGGGGGGAGTGAAGGGGGGAGGAGGTGAAGGTGAGGATGGGGGGGGAGGGCGTGAAGATGGAGGAGGGGGAGTGGAGATGGGGGGAGAGAGTGAAGGTGGGGGGGTGAAGGTGAGGATGGAGGGGGTGAAGGTGAAGGGGGGGGAGTGGAGATGGGGGGGAGGTGAGGATGGGGGGGGAGTGGAGGTGAGGATGGGGGGGAGGTGAGGCTGAGGGGGTGACGGTGTGTCTTCTCCTCCGCGCCCCGTAGGGCTGAAGGGCGGAGCGCCGACGTCGGGCCCGGGGGGCTCCAACGGCCCCACGTTCACCTACACGTTCCGCGGGGACCCCCACGCGATGTTCGCCGAATTCTTCGACGGCCGAAACCCCTTCGATACGTTCTTCGTGCAGCGCAACGGCGACGAGGAGATGGACGTGGACGATGCTTTCACCACCTTTCACATGGGGGGGTTCGGGAACATCAGCTTCCCCCGCGGCCGGGGGGGGGGGCAGGACGGAGCGTGTCGCAAACAGGACCCCCCCGTGCTGTACGACCTGAGGGTGTCCTTGGAGGAGATCTACGCGGGTTGCACCAAGAAGATGAAGATCTCTCACAAACGCCTGAACCCCGACGGGAAAACGGTGCGTAACGAGGATAAGATTCTGAGCATCGAAGTGAAACGGGGTTGGAAGGAAGGCACCAAAATCACCTTCCCCAAAGAAGGGGATCAGACCCCCAACAACATCCCCGCCGACATCGTCTTCGTGCTCAAAGATAAACCCCACAACGTCTTCCGCCGTGAGGGTTCCGATATCATTTACCCGGCTAAGATCAGCCTCCGGGAGGTGAGCGTTGCGGGGTGGGGGGGTTTTGGGGTGGGTTTTGGGGGGGTTTCTCAGTGCTTACCCGCCGGTTCTGCCCCCCATGCAGGCGCTGTGTGGCTGCACGGTGAACACGCCGACGCTGGACGGCCGCACCATCCCTATGGTTTTTAAGGACGTGCTGAAACCCGGCGTCAAACGGCGCATCCCCGGCGAGGGGCTCCCGTACCCCAAAAGCCCCGAGAAACGCGGAGATCTCATCATCGAATTCGAGGTCAAATTCCCCGACAGGATCCCCCCCTCGTCCAAAACCATCCTGGAGCAGATCCTGCCCGTTTAGTGGCCGCGGGGAGGACTTTTTTGGGGGGGGTGGGGTTGGTTTTGAGGTTTTCTTGCTCTTCTTTTTGGGAGGTGGGGGACCGGGATGGCGCTTATGGGGTGCGTGGGGGAGAGAGGCTTGGGGTGGCCCCCCCCCCCTCCCCAAAAAATGCTCCCAGGGGTCTCCCGTGCATTGGGGGCTGATGTGTCACCTCACTGCTGCCTGTGCTGATGGGGAGGGCGGTGTCGCCTCATCTCCAGGGGAGGGGGCAGCGCTGTGTCCTCCTTCGGACCCCCTGTGGGTGACAAAGGCCGCGCTGTCACCTTCCCCCCCCCCCCCCCCCCCCCCCCCCCCCCCCCCCCACCACCACCTCCATCTGCTGAGGACCAAAGTGTGCCCCCCCCCCCCTCACCCCCCACCCCCATTCCTTACTGCCACCTCAGTCTGCTGGGACCAAAGTGTGACATCCCTGACCCGACGTGAGGGTGACAGCGATGTGACCTCATTACCGCCCTCCGTGGGTGGCAGAAAGCGCAGTGTGCCCTCAGCACTGCCTGCACCCCCGGAGACCCCCTGCCGGCCATCTATGGGGGGGGGACGACTGCGGTGCCCCCACCACCCCCCCCTCCTGGGGACCACAGCTGCCTGCGGGTGACGGGGACCACTGTGACCCCCACATCACCTCCTGAGCACCTCCGTGTGCTGAGAGCACCGCCCCTCACCTACGTGTGACACAGAGCAGTGTCCCCTCCTGGAGGCCGCTTCCATCCGTCGGGACCACCGTGGCACCTCCACAACTGCTTATGGGTGACCCCAATGTGGTCCCCCGCGACCCATTTGCGGGCGACGGGGACCGCTGTGTCACCCGGAGGCCACCTCCATCCTTCGGGACCACAGTATCATCTCCACCTCTGCGTGTTGGGACCATCGGTGTCACCTTCACCCCCCCCCCCATTTGCGGGTGATGGGGACCGCCGTGTCGCCTCCTGTGTGCGTTGGGGACCACCGTTTCATCTCCACAACCCTTTCCAGGTGATGGGGGACCACCGGGGTCACCTCATCAGTGCCATCTCCTACTGGTGGGACCGCGGTGTGACCCCCCCAACCCCCCCCCCACGACCACCACCATCCACAGCTGAAGCAGGCGGTGTATTCCCATTGCCATCTCCATGGTTGTGGAGAGGACCCAATGCATCTACGGCTGTTGGGAGCCCTATCCCCACCCTGAGCTGCCCCCACACCCACCCTGGGGGTCTCCCATCCCCTCCCCATGGTGGGGGGGGGCACCGCGAGGGGTGCTCCGGGTGTTCCCTTCTTATCCTTTGGGATAAAAACGAAGCAGAAAAAGGTCTGTTCCTGGAACAGGAGCGCGCACGCTGTACAGAGATTTGTTTTGTATAAAAATGCTGTATAGTTCTGTGTAATTAGTAAAAACGTCAGCGAGGCGGTGGTGGCTGTGTGGGTTTTTTTTTTTGCTTGGGGGGGGTGTGGGGGGGTGGGGGAGCGAAGCTTCGATCGTGGGGTCTCCCTAAAATGCTGCTGGGGGGGAGGGTTTGCTCTTCTTCCTTCCCTACTCTGCTCTTTTGGGGTCCCCCATTTGGTTCTGTGTGTGTCCTCACCGATGTCATGGACCCCAATTTGCCCCCCTGTGGAGGTGCTCCATTTCCATACCCCCCCCCATCCTCTTCCTACCCCTCACACCTCTTCACCACTCCCCCCTTTGTTCCCCCATTCCCCCCCCCTTCCTCCCCCTCCCCCCATTTCCACCTATGGCCTCCCTCCCATTTACCCCATTTTATCCTTTAATTGTTACCCCCTCACACGATGGGGAGAATCCTCTGCGTCTCCGGGCCTGGGATCTCCTGCAGCTCTTCCAGTGCTGATGGCTGAACACCGCCTGCTCCTCCGGCCCATAGGCAGCCCCTCTGTCCGTGTTTGGGCCCCCCCTGTATGAGGGAGACGGCTCAGATCCTTCACCCACCCCTCCGTTGGCAAAATGCTCTCCATTGGAACCTCAGCTGTTTGGGTTATCGGCTCCGCTGCCCGGAATGCACCATATGCAGCCGATAACTCCTTTCAATCACACCGTACCTTTCTTTTGCCCCGTGATGAGTCGGAAACCGCAGCCCAAATGGGGCCTGGATGGGATTCTGGCACTGCTACGGACCCCGACAGAACCCACCACGGACGCTCAGTTCAGCTGGAAGGCCGGGACTGAACCCCGCAGTGCCTGGGCCTGCGCAGCCGCTGCCTTTCCTTGCTGGGCTGCCTTTTGTCCCCTTCTCCCCCAGCCCCATTTCTGGCCTCGCGTTGTGAGCCCCTCCAAAGGCCTCAGCAGACGAGCTGAGCCGGCGGCCCTTTACACCCCATATCCCAACAGACCCCCCATTCCCGCAGCCGCAGTTGGGGCTGGGAATGCCTGAACTGTCTGTGACTGCACTGCGCAGCAATGGGGCCTTTCCCCAACCAAACTCCACCCAGGAACGGCACCTCCTGCTTGTGCTTATGGGGAATGGCCGTTAGGAAAACCTCTTCTCGTTTATTCTGCCATCTTGGAAGGGGGTTTAATAACGGCACCGCTGTCCCACAGAGGTCCCCCACGTGGCGCTCAGCCACGGGGAGCCCAGGAATGCGAGGCTCTCCCCTGCACCCCTTTCGCCTCCTCCCTCCGCCGCCCCACCCGGACGCGCCCACCGCACCGCGGAGGGCGGAAACGCTCCGGGAGGGCCGAGCTTCCCTCACTTCCGCCCTCACTTCCGCCTTCTCGCCGCATCCCATTGGTTAAGAAGACACCCTCCCTTACTTCCGCCCTCTCGCCGCGTTCCATTGGCTACGAGGACAGGGCGGTGCCGCAGATTGGGCGGACGCGTAGGCGAGCCCCGCCCCTTCCGGCGTGCCGTACCCCGGCAGCGCCCGGCTCGAGTTTGGTGCTCGGCGGCGCCGGCACCGAGGAAAACGACCCCGGGGGAGTCCCAGAAAGCCCCGGAACGACCCCACGCCGCGGGGGAGCGGGCACGGGGAGAGGCCCGCGGGGCGGTCCGAGGGGGTGAGGGGCGCCTTCCGGGGCTCCCCGGCCTCCCCCATGCCGCTGGGCCTGGGCAGGCGCAAGAAGGCCGCACCGCTGGTGGAGAACGAGGAGGCGGCGGGGGGTCGGGGAGGGACGCCGGGGGGAGACGGAGGGGTCGGGGGGGAGCACGGGGGTGCGGGCGGTGCCCCCCCCGCCGGCCCGCAGCCCCCCGGGCTGCCCCCGCCGCCCGCCGCGCTCCGGCCCCGGTTGGTGTTCCATACGCAGTTGGCTCACGGCAGTCCCACGGGGCGCATTGAGGGCTTCAGCAACGTGCGGGAGCTGTACGGGAAGATCGCCGAGGCGTTCCGCATCCCGCCCGGGGAGGTGGGGCCTGGGAGACGGGGGGCTGGGGGGGAAATATGGGGGTTATTGGGGCGCCGGGGGGTCGGGGAATGGGGGTAGGGGGAGATGTGGGGTGCTGGGGGTGGTCTGGAAGTGAGGGTGGTCTGGAAGTATGGGGTGGGGGGAAATATGGGGGTTATTGGGGCGCTAGGGGGTCTGGGAATGGGGCTACGGGGAGATATTGGGGTGCTGGGGGGGGATGGGGATGGGGATGAGGGAGATATTGGGGTGCTGGGGGAGTGTGGGGGTGGGGGTAGGGGGAGATATGGGGGTGGTGGGGGTGGTCTGGAAGTATGGGGTGGGAGAAATATGGGGGTTATTGGGGCGCTGGGGGGGTCTGGGAATGGGGATGAGGGAGATATTGGGGTGCTGGGGGGGTCTGGGGATGGGGATGAGGGAGATATTGGGGTGCTGGGGGAGTGTGGAGGTGGGGGTAGGGAGAGATATGGGGGTGCTAGAGAGTCTGGGAATAGGAATGGGGGAGATGGGGAGATATTGGGGGTGCTGGGTGGGGTCAGAATGGAGATGGGGGAGATATTGGGGTGTTGAGGTGGTCGATGGGGGTGCTGGGGGAGTCAGGTGGTGGGGAAATATTGGGGTGTTTGGGGGGGGTCTGGAAATGAGGATGAGAGGATATATAGGAGTGCTGGGGGGTTATCGGGGTGCTGGGGGGCCTGGAGGCGGGGGGAGGGGGAGATATGGGGGCGTTGGGGTGGTTGTTGGTTTGCTGGGGGGTCTAGAAATGAGGATCAAAGAGATTGGGGTGCTGGGGGTCGTAGGAGGCATCATAGGGAGGGAATAGGGGGTTATTGGGGTGCTTGGGGGACTGTGGGGGGAGAATAGGGGGAAATCTCATTGCGTTATTTGCATTGGAGGAGGAGTGTAGGGGGGTTATTGTGCTGGGGGGGGAGGGTTGTGGAATAGGAGGGGATGTTGGGGTCCTGGGGGGGGGGGGGGCATTGAGGGAGGGGTGGTAAAAGGTACCCTAGGGGGAAACAGGAGTGCTGGGGGGGGGGGTTTGGGTGGTGGGGGGTTTCTGGGAAGGGGTTACAGGCATCCTAGGGGGAGAATGGGGGGGTAAGATTCAATGCACATCAGTGGGGTGAGCCCCCCCTCCCACCCCATCCCCCCCCTACAGGTGATGTTCTGCACGCTGAACACGCACAAGGTGGACATGGAGAAGCTGCTGGGGGGGCAGATCGGCCTCGAGGACTTCATCTTCGCTCACACCAAAGGGCAGAGGAAGGAGGTGGAGGTGCTGAAGTCTGAGGAGGCGTTGGGGCTGACCATCACCGACAACGGCGCCGGATACGCCTTCATTAAGGTGGGGGGGGGGAAGGGGGGGGACTTGGGGACGTCTCGGAGCGTTGTAGGGACGTAGGGATATCTCAGAGCGCTGTGGGGGGGATATGGGGACGTCCTGAGAGTCGTTGGGGGGATGGAGGGATATCCCTGATTGTTATGAGGGGGGGTGTGGGGGGGTCTGGGGGTGATATGAGGGGGGAGGGGGGCGTGGGCTGTCCCAGAGGGACATGGGGACATACTGGGGGGGGGGGGGGGGCATGGGGGTGCCTCCGATCGCTATGGGGGGCTGTGGGGACATCTTGGAGTGTGGTAGGGGGGCACAGGGATGTCCCAAAGCATTGTGGGGGGACATAGGGCTATTATGGGGGGCAGGGGATATCCCTGAGCACCAGGGGGGACGTGGGGGGGTGGAGGGGTGTGGGGACGTCCCTGGATGCGCGTTTGGTCCCTGAGGTCATAGGGGGACACCCCTGAGCGGCACGGGGGGTACCCGGGGCCAACCCGCCCCCACCTCTGCCCCCAATCCCCTCTGGAATGCTGTTAATCACCGCTAACGAGCGCCGTCCCCCCCCCTCCCCGTGGCAGCGGATCAAGGAGGGCAGTGTGATCGACCGCGTGCCGCTGATCGGCGTCGGGGATATGATTGAGGCCATCAACGGGCGCAGCCTGGTGGGCGCGCGGCACTACGACGTGGCGCGGGCGCTGAAGGAGCTGCCCCGGGGGCGCACCTTCGCCCTACAGCTCACTGAGCCCCGAAAGGCCTTTGGTGGGTGGGGGGGTGGGGGGAGCCGAGGTGGGGGTTGGGATTGGGATTGGGTTGGGTTGGATTGAAATTGGGATGAGGGTGGGAAGAGCTGGGGTAGAGATGGGGTTTAGGGTGGGATTGAGGTGAGGGTTGGGATTGGGTTGGATTGAAATTGGGATGAGGGTGGGAAGAGCTGGGGTAGAGATGGGGTTTAGGGTGGGATTGAGGTGGGGATTGGGATTGGATTGGGGTGGGGTCGGGGTTGAGATTGGGTTGGATTGAAATTGGGATGAGGGTGGGGCATGGAGCTGGGATAGAGATTGGGTTTAGGGTGGGATTGAGGTGAGGGTTGGGTTTGGGTTGGATTGAAATTGGGATGAGGGTGGGAAGAGCTGGGGTAGAGATTGGGTTTAGGGTGGGATTGAGGTGGGGATTGGGATTGGGTTGAAATTGGGATGAGGATTGGGCATGGAGCTGGGATAGAGATTGGGTTTAGGGTGGGATTGAGGTGAGGATTGGGATTGGATTGGGGTGGGGTTGGGGTTGAGATTGGGTTGGATTGAAATTGGGATGAGGGTGGGAAGAGCTGGGGTAGAGACTGGGTTTAGGGTGGGATTGAGGTGAGGGTTGGGTTTGGGTTGGATTGAAATTGGGATGAGGGTGGGAAGAGCTGGGGTAGAGATGGGATTTAGGGTGGGATTGGAGTTGGGGATTGGGATTGGATTGGGGTGGGGTTGGGGTTGAGATTGGGTTGGATTGAAATTGGGATGAGGGTGGGAAGAGCTGGGGTAGAGATGGGGTTTAGGGTGGGATTGAGGTGGGGATTGGAATCAGGATTGAGATTGGGGTTGAAATGGGATGAGGATTGGGCGTGGAGCTGGGATAGAGATTGGGTTTAGGGTGGGATTGAGGTGAGGATTGGGATTGGGTTGGGGTGGGGTCGGGGTTGAGATTGGGTTGGATTGAAATTGGGATGAGGGTGGGGCATGGAACTGGGATAGAGATTGGGTTTAGGGTGGGATTGAGGTGGGGATTGGGATTGGGTTGAAATTGGGATGAGGATTGGGCATGGAGCTGGGATAGAGATTGGATTTAGGGTGGGATTGAGGTGGGGATTGGGATTGGGTTGGAGTTGGGGTTGAGATTGGGTTGAAATAGAGATTAGGGTGGGGCATGGAGCTGGGATAGATTGGGTTTAGGGTGGGATTGGAGTTGGGGTTGAGATTGGGTTGAAATTGGGATGAGGATTGGGCACGGAGCTGGGATAGAGATTGGGTTTAGGGTGGGATTGAGGTGGGGATTGGGATTGGGTTGGAGCTGGGTGGGACTGGAGTTGAGATTGGGTTGAAATTGGGATGAGGATTGGGATTAGGATGCAGTTGAGATGGGAATTGGGACTGGGATGAGGATGAGGTGTGGGGTTGGATCGAGATTGGGGTGGGGTGGGGTTGAGATTGGGATTGGGTTTGGAGCTGGGATTGGGGTTATGTTTGAGGCTGGGATGTAGGGCTGGGGTTGAGAATGGGATTGGATTGAGGTTTTATTGGAGTTGGGTTTGAGATTGAGCTCGAGTTGGGATGGGGATTGGGGGTGGGGTTGGGACTGGAGGGGGGAGGGGGACAGAGATTGGGATTAGGGTTGGGGTAGAGTTTGGGATTGGGGTAAGGATTGGGATTAGGGTTGGGACTGGAGTGGGGAGGGGGATAGAGATTGGGATTAGGGTTGGGGTAGAGTTTGGGATTGGGGTAAGGATTGGGATTAGGGTTGGGACGAGGTTGAGGTGGGGGTAAGGACTGTGGCTGGGGGAGGGTCCTGTAGCTCAGGCAGGGGGTGGGGGGACCCCAGGATTTACGTCTTCCTCCCCCCTCCATTGCAGACATGATCAGCCAGCGCACGGCGGGGGGCCGGGGGGGGGGCACAGCACTGGGCAGCGGTCGGGGCACCCTGAGGCTGCGCGCCCACGGCCCCGCCACCGTGGAGGAGCAGGTGGGTGTGTGGGGGGAGCCCTGGGGGGGTGGGGGGGACGCTGGGGACCCCCCTCCCCCCTTATGTCACCCTGCTGTCCCACCCGTCAGCCCAGCGCCTTCGAGGAGCGCGCCATCGCCAAGGTGGATGATCTGCTGGAGAGCTACATGGGCATCCGCGACACCGAGCTGGGTGAGGGGGGGGCACCCACCGGGGGGTGGGGGTTAACACCTTGGGGGGGGAGCGGTGGGGCTCCACGTCACCGCCCAGAGGGGTCTGGGAGGGTTTGGGGGCAGCGGTGCGGCCCCAGTGTGGGGTGAAGCGGGGGGTGGTGCCTGGGGAGGGGGGTTACTGAATGCTGGGGGGGTCCCCCGGGTGTCCCCACTGCGAAGGAGCTGGGGGGGGGTCCTTAATCATCCGTGTGTCCTGCAGTCACCATTATGGTGGGACGGGGGTGGACTCCTGGGTGTCCCCCACGGTGTTCCCTGACTGTCCCCACATCCCACCCGATGCCTCCCGACTGCCCCCCCGTCTCGGTGTCCCCGCAGCCACCACCACGGTGGAGTTGGGTTCCCCTACGGCGTCCCCTCGCTGTCCCCACATCCCGGTGTCCCCACGGAGTCCCCAAGGGTGCCCCACATCCCCCGTGCTGTCCCCTGACCGTCCCGGTGTCCCCACAGCTGCCACCATGGTGGAGTTGGGCCGTGACGCCCGCGACCCCGACGCGCTGGCGCAGGCCCTGGACTCACAGCTCGGGGACTTCGCCTTCCCAGATGAGTTTGTCTTCGACGTCTGGGGGGCCATTGGGGACGCCAAGGCGGGGCGCTGCTAAAAGGGGGGGGGGCATCCCAAAATGCCAGGGGACGCTCAGAGCACCGGGAGCCCCCCCCACACCACCAGCGGACCCCCAAAGATGCTGGAAGAGCCCCCCCCCCCCCCGAATTCTGTGTGCTTCTCTTACAACACTACCCCCCCCCCCCCCCCCCACCCCCACATAACACAGGGGACCCCATCAGACCACTGGAGCCTCCCCCATTTCCTGGGACCTTCCCACACATACATCCCTGGGACCATAATGCTCCCCCCCAAGGGCTTGAGGACCTCCCTCCCCCCTCAAATAGGTTTGGGTACCCCTAATCTCAATAGAAGCCCCCTACCTCCCCCCCCAAATAGTTTGGGACCATCACAATAGACACTGGGACCCTCTCTCAATATAAATTGTGATTCCCTCCACCCCCCCCCCACGCAGTAACCTGGGACCCCCCACAGGATTTGGGTGCCCCATCCCTCACAGGACCCCCTCCTTCTCCCCACAAGGATTCTGACACCCCCAAAGTCGCCCTGGGACCCCTCCAGCAGCCCTTCTCCCCCCTCAGGCCAACCCATCACCACTGAGCAATCCACGCCCCTCCCCCCCAATATGAGTGTGGGGGCCGTTCTTCAGCCCTGTCCCTTTCCCCAGTGCTGCAGGGTGAGGAATGAGGGTCCCCCCTTAGCACCCCCCAAAGGCTTTACTTTTTTGGGGGGGGGTGGGGGCAGACCGGAACCACCCTGTGCTCCCCCCCCCCCCCCCAACATCTACACCAAATCCATTCTGGTGCCAATCTGAGCCTGTCACACACTGTCACCCCCCCTTCCCCCCCCCCACAATGCGCTGTGTTGTCCCCTCTCCCCGACCCCCCATTCGCACTGACTACCTCGGGTGAGGGGGGGCAGCAGTTCTCCCCCCTGGGGGGGTCTCTGTCTCCAAAGTATCCACTACAGCTTGAGGGGGAGGGGTGTGGGAGGGGGTCCTGGAGCTTTGGGAGGGGGGGGGTCATGGCCCCACGCCCCCCCCCCCCCAACTCGGGGCATATTTTTGTATTGTACATGGAGAGTGACTTTAACATTAAATAGGGAAAAACTGGGATTGGTTGGTGTATGGGGTTGGTGTATGGTTGGTGTATGGGGGGGGGGATGACGACACAGTGGGAGAGGACATATTGGGGGGTGCACAATGTGGGGAGGGGTCTGCCTGAGCTCCCCCCTTCCCTCCCAGTGCAGAACCCTCCCAGTGCCCCCCCCACTCCCATTGCTTTCTTCCCACCCCCCCCGTGCCTCGTTAAGGCTGCCCCCAGTAGATACAATCCGATTTATTCCCCCCCAAACCAACCAACCAACCAACAAACGACGACTTTTCAATCCTAAAATCCCAACGAAATGCCCCAAAACCAAAGCGGTGCCGCCCTCACGTGCGTTCTTGGGAAGTGTGGACGGATTCCGTGGTTTTTCAACCTAAAAGAAGGGATGGGGTGGGGGGGGGGGCAGAGCTCAGTGCATCTGTGCCACACTGAGTCCCCACTGCAAACCCAAATGAGGGAAAAGGGGGAAAAGTGAAATAAAATGGATCTTCTTGGGGGGGTGGGGGGGGAAGAGGGGACACTCACAGTGTGGGGATATTCAGAGCTGCTCAGCTGCTGCCAGAGCTGCTTCCTCCTCCTCCTCCTCCTCCTCTTTCTCCCCACCCTCAGGTCCGCTTTTGGGGGGTTCTTCCTCGTCCTGGGGGGGGTCCTCATCCTGTAGGAATGGGGGCAGCAGTGGGGGCCGGGGTGGGCGGCGGAGGAACTCCTCGTGGGGCTCTTCTGCTGCCGGCGGAGCTGCGCCTGCGGCATCCTCAGCATCACCTGGAGCTGTGCCGTCACCCGGAGCCTCGCTGGTGTCACCCCTATCCTCGGTGCCGTCACCCGGATCTTTGGCATCTCCCAGCCCGCCGGCGTCACCCGCTTCCTTCGCGTCGTCACCCGTCCCTTCAGTGTCAGCCGTGACCTTGGGGCCGTCACAGCCGTCCTCGCTGCCGCCCAGCTCCTTGCTGCTGTCAGCCGGATCCTTGGGGACGTCACCCGGATCCGCACTGTCCCCCAGGTCTGCGGTGGCGTCACCCGAACCCCCGACATCGGCGGCGCCGCTTCCGCTCGCTCCTCCTTCCGCCCCTTCTTCCTCTGCCATCTCATCCGTGAACGGATCTTCCCCCTGGGGGAAAAGAAGAGCAGGAAGGGCGCGCTGAGCGGGGCCGGGGCGCGGAGCCGGGAACCATTGGACGCCGGGAGCGGGATCCAACGCTTTCAGCAGGAGAAGCCGAGATCCCGGATCGCGGTGGCCCTGCCCTAAGCCACGGGCGCGCGGAGCAGATCCGACAGCGCTGCCTTCCTCCGGGGGGATCCGGCCGCCCCCGTGCGCCTGGCTTTAATTGTCGGAGCTGGGAATCTCGTTGGAAGCTCCCACAGAGCAGCAGCGGGGGCCCCACGGGCTGCGCCCGCTCCCCCACGGCCCCACACGGGCGGGCGGTGCGCCCCACGGAGCCGATGGGAGGCTCAGCCCCACGCTCGGCCGCCTCCGTGCGATCCATGCAACGTTTTGCTCTTCCCTGCTCGGGTTCACCGGAGCCGGAGCCGTGTCCGGGAATCACCGGGAAAAGCTACGGGAATGCCGGCTGCGAGCGGAGCCGTCAGTCCTCCCGCCGGCTGTGCCCAGGGGGGCAGTCCTGGCACGCAGCGCCCCGGCTCCGCTGGGGACGAGGCAGCTTTCGGGCATTACCTGCAATCCTTCAGTTTTTTCCCCTTTTTTCAGCTTTAGGCACCTGGGAACGGTACGGAGGACGGCGCCGGGGTGGCTCCACGCTCTCCTCCCACCGACGGACGGCGCCCGGGCGCCCGCGCCGACGCGCTTAGCTCTGCCGGCAGCGTGGGACGCCGTCGCTCGGGAGGTGACGGCGGTGCCGGTGACGTGCCTGGGGACCCTGGCAAGGGGTAGATGGATGGAGTCGTAACTTGAGCGAGCGGGAGAGCCCGGAGGGCAGCGCCGGGCGAACGCAAAGCTCGGCGGCTCTTTGCGCCGGACCCAAGAGGATGGAGTCGCAGTTGGGTTGGGAAGGCGCACGTGATGCCGATGGGACATGGGGGGGTCTCCCAGCGCATCCTGGTGCCCCCCAGGGTCGGGGGAAGCGGCTCCGTGGCGTCGTCGCGGGGCTGCGAGCTCTCCTCCGGCCCCCTCCGGGTTTCCGGCTTCCTCCTGCCGCTCCCGGCGCCGCGCTGGCCCTAAGGACCCGCTCCTCGCGCCGCGGGGTGCCCCGGGGGCAGCTCCTGCTTCCCACCGGGATCTCGGGGCAGCGAGCGAGGTGCGGCGCCTGGAGGCTCTGTGCCGTGGGGTCTCCGCAGAGCTCGGCTCTGTGTGGGGCAGCGGTGGCCCCGGCGCGGCGTGGGGTGGCGCGGGGCCGTCCCCGGAGCACGCTGCGCCCAGGTGAGCTCGGGCCTCATGCTCGGGGTGGCTTTAGGGCTTAGTTCCTGCTTTTTGTTTTTGTTTTTGTTTTGGCTATTTTGTGTCTTTAGTGATGGTTCATAACTGATCTGGGGGTTACGGTAGGTACAGTACAGTCTGCAAGTTAAAAACACGAGAGGTTGCGAACCGCCTCTGGAGTGAGAGAAACCAGACCCGAAATTCAGCCTTTTCAAAGGCAGCAGCAGAGAGGGAGCGGAGCCTCTCCCCATCGGGGGGCTGCAGCCGGCACGCAGCACACAGCCAGCACGCACTGAACACACGCAGAGCAGAGCACGCGTGTGGCTCCCGGAGTTCGGCACCGCCCCCTCTGGCTCACCTTGAGGTACTTCTCCAGCATCTTCACGATGTGTTTGTTGTTCAGGACGCTCTTGGCCACGTGTAGGCTGGTCTTCTTGAACTGCTCGGCGGCCATCTGGGGAGGGAAGCCAACCAGTGTCGGAGGGGGGAACCCACGGTGGAGAAGGGAACCCAACCGACGCCCCAAAGGGGGCTCAAAAGATGTTGGAGAAGGGAACCCGTGTAGGACTGAGAACCCAACCTACGTCACAGAGGGAAACCCAACCCCTGTTGGAGAGAGAAACCAATGAATATGGGGGAAGGGAAGCCAACCAATGTGAGGGAGAGAACTAACAAATACTGCGGAGGGGAACCCAACAAACGTAAGAGGGAGGAACCCAACCAACATCAGAGAGGGAACCCAACGACCGTTGGAGAGAAGAACCCCAAAAATGTCAGAAAGGGGAACCCACGTTGGAAAGGGAAACGCACAACGGAAAGGGAACCCAAGAAATGCTGGAGAAACCCAACCGATGTCGGAGATGGGAACCCACGTTGGAAAAGGGAATCCAACCAACCTCAGAGAGGGGAACCCAATGGACATCAGATAGGGAAACCCAACCAACCTCAGAGAGGGGAACCCAATAAACATCGGATAGGGAAACCCAACCAACCTCAGAGAGGGGAACCCAATGAACATCAGATAGGGAAACCCAACCAACCTCAGAGAGGGGAACCCAATGGACATCAGATAGGGAAACCCAACCAACCTCAGAGAGGGGAACCCAATAAACATCGGATAGGGAAACCCAACCAACCTCAGAGAAGGGATACCAACAAATGTTGGAGGGGGGAAAAGCAGACTGGAGAAGGAAACCCAACAAAGGTTGGAGAGGGGAACTGACATCAGGAAGGGAACCCAACGTCAGAAAGGGGAATCCAACAAATGTTAGAGAGGGAAACCCCATCAACGTCACAGAAGGGAACCCAACATCGGTGTCGTGGGACAAAAGGGCAGATTTGGGCTCAAGGTGTTGGGATTCTTTTACAAATCCCAGAATTGTAGGAGGTTGGAAATGGAACCTCCGGACCCCTTCCCCAGTCCAACCCCTGGTTCTGTAATGCTTAAGGATCCTTCCAACCCAACCATTCCACGGTTCTATGATCTTCAAGGACCCGTACTGCCCAGCCCACTCGAGGATTCTCTTCAACCTGGCCCAACCCATCCCGTTTCTAAAACCTCATTTAGACATTACTGCCTTCCATCTGAATCCCTTAAGTACCCTCTGAAGCAATTTTAAGTCAGAATTTTTAAGTCAGAATTGCAGCAAACGCAGACTTAGAGAGAAGGAAAATTCAGCCTGCACGTTTACAGCCGCTCATTAGTTAGCTCATTAGTTAAACGTGCATCTGCAAGGTGAAGATCACGGAATCACTGGATGGTTTGGGTTAGGATCAACTCATCTGTGTGTTTCAACTGTTATCTGGGCATTAGTTTCACAAAAACGAGGTCAGCTATCCCACTAGCCTTACGCTCCTGTTACCCTTTTTATGTTTTAATAGGAAATATAAAAAAAGATATAGAAAATCAGTGATTTAGAGGCTGCAGATAAACCCAAAGCTCAGGCTGAACGTTCCTCAGAGGCAGACTGACCAGGAGGAGGAGGAGGATCCCTCCGAAATGATGGGCAGGAAGAAGAGAGGAGCGCTGCTGCTTACCCTGCGGTTCCGGTTGTGCTCTGCGGAGCGCAGGTGCCGCTGCAGGAGGTGGTTCTGGGCAGGGATCAGCATGTCACAGGCCATGCAGTGAGCAGCCTCGATCTTCTTGAAGAAGTGTTCCTGGCCAATGCCTGCGGGGATGGGAAAACACCGGGCAAAAAAAATCGGAAGGAAATGAGGCATTCTGCCCAAACTTTTTGAGGTCTGCCTCCTTTTTAGGATCTATTTCGCGAGCCTCGCAGATCTGCTGCTTGAGGAACCGCAGAAGGGACGGACATCCCCTTCCCCATAATGATTTACTCTACAAAACAAGCAAAAAACTCACTCTGCCCCAAAGAGCACACCCAGCACCACCCGGCTGCTGCCCCTGGACGGCTGACACCTCTTACCCTTGAAGGGATCCGGCTTCTGCTTCACGCCCTCCTTCTCCGTCAGCTCCTGGCGGCGCTTCTCAATCTTCCTGTTCCTGTTGACGATGTACTCCTGGAGGGGACAACACCCACCACACAACACCCCCTCAGCTGTCGGTGTCGGCCAACAGCAGCTCCGCAGGAAGACCACAAGGATGACTATAATGGGCACAGCGGGTGCCTTCCCCTGTCCCCTGTCGGGTTGATGCTGTTATACCCCACTGGGACACAACAGTGGCACCCTACGGCCCCCAGAAGGAAACAACCTCACGTATCTGACCCCAAAAAGCAAACAGTGGTCAGCCCCAGAAAATAAAACACCCTCCTCTCGGTCCTCCCTCGGTTCTATCTGAGCAGATGGCAAAGAACTGCTGCGGCATCTTTCCCCAGCTACATCTACGCAAAACGGTCAAGAATTTCTGGAGCATTCATCTTTGGCTTTTCTGTTTAAATTCACACATTACTTCGTCTTCCCAACGTGCCAAACCGTGAGACACTGCATCAAGAAAAGCGACGTCAGTGAGCGACGCACGGAAGCGGTGATGTCGGCCAAGCAGTAAAGGGCTTCAACAGTGCAGAACCCCTCCCTCCCTCACAGACCCCAAACTGACCCTCACAGGCCCCAAACTGACCCCTCACAGGCCCCAAACTGACCCCTCACAGGCCCCAAACTGACCCCTCACAGGCCCCAAACTGACCCCTCACAGGCCCCAAACTGACCCCTCACAGGCCCCAAACTGACCCTCACAGGCCCCAAACTGACCCCTCACAAATCCCAAACTGACCCTCACAGGCCCCAAACTGACCCTCACAGGCCCCAAACTGACCCCTCACAGACCCCAAACTGACCCCTCACAGACCCCAAACTGACCCTCACAAACCCCAAACTGACCCTCACAAACCCCAAACTGACCCTCACAAACCCCAAACTGACCCTCACAAACCCCAAACTGATCCCTCACAGGCCCCAAACTGACCCCTCACAGGCCCCAAACTGACCCTCACAGACCCCAAACTGACCCTCACAAACCCCAAACCGACCCTCACAGACCCCAAACGGACCCTCACAGACCCCAGAAGTGACGCAGAAGGATCCGGACCTGCAGGAACTCGACCGTCTTGTCGGGGAGTTTGGTTCCAATGTAACGTAAGGTCTCTTTGTGGAATTTGCTCTGGAGGTGTTTCTGGATCTCCTCTTCCTCAAAGCTGCGGAATTTGCAGACGGAGCAGGCGAATTGGATCCTGAACAGGGCAAAGGAAAGCAAGGATTGAGGCGGGTGAGGAACAAGCTCAACTCCTGGGACAACATCAACACGATCGCCACCGCTACCGCCCCTACTGCAGTTTCTGCCTCTTCCTTTGGGGCTTTTTATTTTACTTTATTCTAATTTAATTTTCAGAGTGCCACAGTTGGACTTTCTAGCACTCCTCTGTCACCGCTGTGTCACCCATGGGGGTTCAGCAGCGTCAGCTTCTCCCTAAAACAGGAGATGGCACCACGGAGTGGATGTGAAAACCCCAAACAAGCTTAAAAGCAGCGGACAGATCAAACTGCAGGAGAGTCTCTTATAAAATACAATGACAATCTCCCTATTTTGGGAAAGCCCTGAGCTACAGGAGCACCTTCCCAGCTTGGTTTTAGATTAACGCTGCCCTGCTTTAATGGCAAGGCTGCGTAATTTGCTAATTAATAGGCCCTTCTGGATTTACAACGCCTTGCTGCATTAAACAATAGCGTTCTCAGTATGATAAAGCAGTCACAAAAACATATAAAAGAAACAAGAACTGATGGAATCAGCACTCAGAGCCCCAAAACAAGCAATCCCTTACAGAAGAATCCCCCAGAGGGGATAAGATGCTGCTCACCTGTCCATGGCGCGGTCACGCATCCTGTCCCTCCTCCTCTGCTTCTCTCTCTTCTTCTTCATCTCCTCATCATCATCCTCGTAGCCATCTCCGGATGCTGAAGGGAGGGAAAATGAGAAGAGATCCTCGAGGAGCCGCTCGCTGCCGCACCCTTCCCTGGCAGAGGTATTCGGGGAGCAAAGTTCCTTTGTTCTCTCTTTAATCTCAGCTTTAAGAATTGTGATTTTCGGACTGGAAAACTCAAAGCCTCCTGTCCTGCTGCTCCCAGAGCTGCTCCCATCTCTGCAGACGGCAACGGGACATGGCTCAGCATCACAGAGAGCCAGGATGCTGACAGCGATACCAGCCAAGCTCTGCTGGTTGGGAAAATGACTATTTCTGCCCCTGTCCTCACTGCTTGCCAATCACAGGGCTGCTGGAGAAGGTTGAGCAACAAAAGAATGGGTGTTAGAAGTGCTCGTGTTGCAGCTAAGGATAGTTTGAGAGATATACTCCATGTGTTGTCTTCCTAACAGTTTCGCTATCTGTGAGGCTGAGATGCAGCTGACCTAAAATCTGCAGAATTCTGAGCAAAAAGCTGTGAGGTCAGCCATCTGCCAGCACGTCTGTGGGTAATAACTCACTGAATTCCTCAAGAAAAGGAGCCCAGAGCCGGGCACGAGGGAGGCTTCAACAACACAACACCTCGACTTCACCCACAGAACAGCCTGAAAGCACCAACAGCACCTGTGTGCTGATCTGGGGCTGCCGTGCCTTTACCTGCAACACACCCTACCGTCCTCTGCCACACTGCCACAGCTGCCCCCCTCCTGCAAAACAGAGAGAGAACAGAAGGGTTTTATTTGCTGCTATTTGAGCTTCTCCTTTTCCCCTCCTCCCCCTCAAGAAGCAGAGGGGAAAGAGGACAGCAGGGGGAGGGGGCGAAGTGTCGATTTGGGACAGTTAGAACATCACTGGCTCATTTTGGTCCGTGTCTCCCTAGCAAATCTCACCGTCAAAATAAATGGCACTGATCCCCACCCCGCCTGGGAACAGTGGGGAGCGAAGGAAACCCTTCCCTGATTGGAATCTGGGCTTAATGAGGTGCCCTCCCCCTGCAGGGCTCTCATCTCAGGGCAAAGAGAGGGAAATAACCGCCACAAGGACTGGAGAGATAAACCTACGTATGCCATACTTACACCTTTGTCAGCTTCGTCTCCTGACTTCTCCTCTCCTTCGCCCTCATCTGCTGTGTGCAAGAGAATCGATTTCAGGGGCGCTGCAAAGGGGAGCGCTCAGCCCCCAAACACTGTGAAAATGGCTCAAAACCCACACAAAAAAAGCCCCCAAATTGCCCCCTCTGCTCTCAGTCCGGGCGCAGGGAAGCAGCAGCACAGCCTCCTCACCTCAGGCACTGAGTTTTGCCAAGGTGGCACCGGGAATACATTGCAACAACGCCGAGGGACACAACAGCCTCCACATTTAAGTTAAACGAGGATAAAATGCTAAAATAAAAGAGGAGAAAGGGCAGCTCCCAGCCCGTACCGTTGTCGGTGTCGTCGCCGTCGCTGTCGCTCTTCGCCTGTTTGCTGTCAGGTTCATCACCACTCTGAGACTGCTTCCGTTTGCGTCCCCCTTCGCTCTCGGATCGGACCCCGGAGCGGTTTCGAAATCCTCTCCTTTTGGGCTAAAAAGGGGAGAGATGGGTCAATCCAGCAGCTCTGCGTGCCGTGAGTGTGGTATTGAAGCCTTCTGCTGCAGGCCCTCAAACATGCAACGGTGCGTGGCCCTACAGCCAGGCTGAGCACATCTATGTGACCCTATAGATATAAGGCTTTGCTGTTGGGCCTACAGCCACTCAACACATCTGAGTGACCCTACAGATTCTGGTAAAAGCTTTGCTTCTGGCCCTATAGCTCAAGTGATCCTATACGCATTGATCTAGCTGGAAGAGGATTTGCTGCTGGCCCTACAGCTGGGTGAAGGGGATCTAATTGACCCTGCAGGCTTCATAATCAAGGATTGCTGCTAGCCCTATAGCCCAAGGGACCCTATGGGCTTCTATCCAGCCGTAAAACAATTTACTGCTGGCCCTATAGCCCAAGCGATCCTACAGGCTACTACCCAGGCTTTGCTGGTGGCCCCACAGCCAGGCAGAGCACATCTGGAAGGGGAAAGCACAACGGAGTCTTTGTCCCTCGCACAGAGAAACGTGGGTTTGGGTCATTAAAGGCCGGAAAAGCCCCCTAAGATGATGACAGAACCCCCCCCAGCCCCACGTGGCCGTGCTCCCAGCAGTGCCCACTTACCCCCAGCACATTCCCGTGCCACGGCGCGCTGCCCATCCGCTCCTGGCTGCGCTGCCGCCCCGCTCCGTATCCGTAGGGCGCGCTCCCGTACCGCCCCATTCCCACGCCCGACATCCCCATCACGCCGTAGTCTCCGTAATCCCCGTAGTCACCGTAATCCCCATAATCCCCGTAGTCGCCGTAGTCTCCGTAGTCGCCGTATTCGGGGACCAGGGCTTGGGAGAAGAGGGAGGGCAGGCGGTTGGGCCCCCCTCCGCGGCCCCCCATGTAGTTCAGCTCGTTCCAACGCGCCGACAGCCGCTCAGAGCTGGAAGAGGGCATGAAGTGTTCGGGGCGACCGTAAGCGTTGGGGCGGCCCCGGTTCTGCGGTCGGTTCTGGCCCCGGCCCCGCGCCGCGCCGTAACCGCTGCCTCGGGTTCGGGTTTGGTCCTGGCGGCTGTCAAAGTGGCTCCCGAAGGAATCGGAGCGGTCGGGGCCGGATTCGTAGTCGTAGGGGGAGCGGAAGGCGTCGTGGTCGGGTAGGGAGGATCGGGAGTCGTAGGAGTCGAAGGAGTCGAACCTGAAGGAGCTGCGAGGAGAGGAGAGCGGTCAGCGGGGTCAGTGTTTGCGGTGAGCTGTGCCACAGCTCTGGTGTTCCTGGCAGAAAGAAGTGGGAGAGCGTTCTGCATACGGGTGTTTGTGTTTGGTTGTAGGGGGCGCGTCGCAATCCATGCGTTCCTGGCCAGAAAAAATGGAAAGAGGGTTCTAAATGTGGGTGTTCGTGTCTGCCTGTAGGGCGTGTGCAGCTGGCAGCGGGATTTGGGAAAGAAAAGCAATGAACAGACCCGTGAGGAATAAGGGATGCAGATGGAAAGGGGCTCTGGGAAACTCAGCTATGAGGACAGGGAGCTTCGCAGCCCCGGGAACGTGGAAAGGGCTCCATCATCCAAAGGAGAGCTCCGAAAGCCAGGAGCAAAAAGGCACAAAAACCAACAGAGCTCCGGTGACCCATTGGGAAAAACCTCAAAACTGCCAAGCGAAAAAAGCCAAAATAAAGCCCAAACAACAACAAACAACGAAGCAAAATTCTTCTTTCACTGCTGTGTTTCTCTGTAAGAAGGGGTGCAGACGCGCGGCCAGCTGAAAGCTGAGCAACTAAGCTTACTTATCGCTCAATGAACGCTGGATCCAGAGCGATTACATCAACCCAATCTGAAATTAAACCCAGGCCAGACCAAAATTTGCCTCTTTTCACCATCAGTAACTCAAGCAGAATGGCACGCTCACCTCTCCTGCTCCTCCACGCCCTCCCCGGCCCCTCCGCTGCCCTCCTTGGACAGCATGTCGAGGCGCTGGTTGATTTTGGCGATGATGGAGTCGGAGTTGTCGCTGGGAGTGGGATCGCTGCTGTAGGAGGCGATGCCGACGTCGCTGAGGGGCAGCTCAGGGGCTTTGGGGGTGTCCCAGGAGCTGGGGGTGGCGGTGGGGCCGTAGCTGTAGGTGGCGGCGGTGCTGGAGGCCGTGCTTGGGGCGCTGTAGTAGTTATAACCTTCGTAGCCTGGAGGGAGGGGAGTCGGGGTGAGGGCGGCATCGCGAAGGTGTTGGGGTCTGGGGATGGGTTTGGGTGTTGGAAGCAGGGGGTGATGGAATGCTGGGGATGGAAGGGTCCTTAAAGATTATGGAATCACACAATGGATTGGGTCGGAAGGGTCTTTAAAGATCATGGAATCACACAATGGATTGGGTCGGAAGGGTCTTTAAAGATCATGGAATCACACAATGGATTGGGTCGGAAGGGTCCTTCAAGATCATGGAATCACACAATGGATTGGGTTGGAAGGGTCTTTAAAGATCATGGAATCACACAATGGATTGGGTCGGAAGGGTCTTTAAAGATCATGGAATCACACAATGGATTGGGTCGGAAGGGTCTTTAAAGATCATGGAATCACACAATGGATTGGGTTGGAAGGGTCTTTAAAGATCATGGAATCACACAATGGATTGGGTTGGAAGGGTCCTTAAAGATCATGGAATCACACAATGGATTGGGTCAGAAGGGTCTTTAAAGATCATGGAATCACACAATGGATTGGGTCAGAAGGGTCCTTAAAGATCATGGAATCACACAATGGATTGGGTCGGAAGGGTCTTTAAAGATCATGGAATCACACAATGGATTGGGTCGGAAGGGTCTTTAAAGATCATGGAATCACACAATGGATTGGGTTGGATGGGTCCTTCAAGATCATGGAACCATGGAATGGTTGAGTTGAATGGGTCCTTAAAGATCAAATAACCACAGTCTGGATTGGGTTGGAAGGGTCCTTAAAGATCATGCAATCTTGGAAGGGGTTAGATTGGAAGGGTCCCTAAAAGAGCATACAATCTTGGAATGGGTTGGAAAGATCTTTGAAGATCACAGAACTATGGAAAGGTTGGGCTGGAAGGGTCCTTAAAGCTCACAGAACCATACAGTGGTTGGGCGGGAAGGTTCCTTGAAGATCATAGAACAACTGACAGAATCATTTGGTTGTAAAGGTCCTTAAAGATCAAAGAACCATGGAATCCTAGAGTAGGCTGAGTTGGAAAGGTCCTTAGAGCTCATAGATCCATGGAATTCTAGAACTGGTTGGGTTGGAAGGGTCCTTAAAGCTCATAGAACCATGGGATTCTAGAATTGGTTGGGTTGGAAGGGTCCTTAAAGCTCATAGAACCATGGGATTCTAGAATTGGTTGGGTTGGAAGGGTCCTTAAAGCTCATAGAACCATGGGATTCTAGAATTGGTTGGGTTGGAAGGGTCCTTAAAGCTCATAGAACCATGGGATTCTAGAATTGGTTGGATTGGAAGGGTCCTTAAAGCTCATAGAACCATGGGATTCTAGAATTGGTTGGATTGGAAGGGTCCTTAAAGCTCATAGAACCATGGAATTCTAGAATTGGTTGGATTGGAAGGGTCCTTAAGGGTCATAGAATCATGGAATCAAAGAATGGTTGAGTTGGAAAGTTCCTCGAAGCATAGAACAGCTTGTGTTGGAAGGGTCCTTAGAGATCACAGAATGATGGAATAGGTTGGCTCGGAAGGGTCCTTAAAAGACAGAGAACTGTGGAATCACAAAATGTTTGGGTTGGAAAGGTCCTTAAAGATTACAGAACCCCAGAATGACAGAATAGTTTGGATCAGAAGGGTCCTTGAAGGTCACAGAACGGTTTGGATTGGAAGGGACCTCTGACCTTGTGCAGCCTTCCCCATGTCCGCCCTGGGGCTCTCGTAGTGGGACTGCCAGCTCTGCCACGAGGACCCCTCGTAGTTCTCCTTTGCTGCCATGCCTACAACAAAACCGGCAGGAGTTAGGGCTGATGGCACACTGCTGCCTTGCTGCTTCGTCTTCCCCCCTTTGTCCGCTCCCAGACAGCAGCTTAGGGGTCTTTTTTGGGATGGTAGCTCTGTGTAGCACCCACCTTGCCAGCTTGTGGCACTCGTTGCGTAGGTACCTGAGGGAGAGAAGAAAGACAGATTCAGCTATAAGAGATAATTCCCCACTTTTTTGGGGTTGTTTTTTTAATGTATGTACCAATATAAAGCAATTCACCTTGTGTGTTGGCGGCTCCAGCATTCCAGGAGCCATAACCTGCAAGAAAAACACAACGTAAGGGAGCTGGTTCCAGGATTCGGTGTTTTTCCAGTCCAGTGTCACCACGGTTTCACTTTCTTCCCTTAATTACCTTAAAACCAATCAGAAAATGAAGCCCAGCTGAGCCCTCTCCGTGGGGAACACCTACTCAGAGAGCTGAATGAGCTCCGTGCTGCCCCAGCAAGCAGTTATTAACAACCCAATGTCAGCGGTGTCTGATCAGCAGGTGTGTCCCAAGAGGAAAACTCATGAAATATTTGGGAAATAAGAGGCAATTTTTCTACCCATAGCATTACCAACCCTTAATAAAACGATCTACGGGAGGCATCACAGGGGGGCAGAGCGTGAGGTGGGTTTTGAGGCCAAAACGCTTGATTTTAGGTCAGATGCACTACAGCTATCCCGTGGGATGGCTGAGTTGAAGAGCCCTTAAAAACCACAGAACCAAAGAATGATAGAAGGGGTTGGAAGGGGCCTTAAAGAACACAGAAAGGCGGAATCAAAGAATGGGTTGGGTTGGAAAGGTCCTTAAAGATCACAGAACTGCACAATCACAGCGTGACTTAGGTTGGAAAGGTCCTTAAAGATCACAGAACGGGCTGGAAAGGTCCTTGAAGGTCATAAAACCAGCGTCACAGAACGGTCGGGCTGGAAGGGCCCTTAAAGATCAAAGAACCACGGAACGAGTTGGGCTGGAAAGGTCCTTGAAGGTAATAAAACCTTCCCTCCTCACATCAAACCTCAATCCCCACTCTGGGAGCTGAACGCCGTTCTCCCTCAACCCACCGCTGTAGATTTCCCTCCGTTCCACTTTATAAGGGCCCCTCTCGCACTGAGGGCCGCGATGCCCCCCCAAAACCTCCCGGACCCTCCTCCGCCTCTCACTGTTTTCTCACGGGGTGTGGGGGGGGTTCTGTTGGGGCGTGGCCCCACCGCCGCCATTTTGAGGCGCCATCAGCACCGGGTCCCGCTCCGCTTCCCCCCCCCCACCCATCCCCCCCACCAAAACACCACCACGAGGGGAACGCACAACGGGGGGGAACGCACAACGGGGGGCACCGCACCCCCCCCATCCGCCCTCCCCGCTCTTTCCCCCCTATTCTCGCCCCCACCCCCCATCCCCCGGAGCCCCACAAGCCAACAGCCAACCAGCGGCCGCCCCACGCGGAGCGGCACTCCGCTCATCCAATGGGCTGCGGCTCCCCCTCACAGAGGGCGGGCACAACGTCTCCCCTCAGATTTAACCGTTGTTGATGCCGCGGGGAGGCCCCGCGGGATCGGAAAGGCCCCGGGAGGTACCGGAGAGGGTCCGGCCGCCCCCCGCAGCCCCCGGCCCGCACGTACCGCCGTATCCCGGCTCCATGTCGTGCTCCGCCTCAGCGCCGAAGCTCCGCTCCGCTCCGCCGCTCGAGCGCGCAATACGCAGGCGCACCGTGCTCGCCGCCGATTGGCCGCAACCGTGCCGTTAGGCCCGCCCATGAAAGGCACCGATTGGCTGTACGCCAAAGCGCCGCCCGCCGGTGAGCGCCTTTGGCTGAGCTCTCCGAGAGGCGCGGCCTTTCCGCAGTTCCCGTTGGGCCTCGCCGCCCCGCCCCGCGCCCAGCGCCGAATCCCATTGGTGAATTGCCGCAGGCCCCCTCGCTCCCTCTGCTGTCAATCATGTCTGCGCCCGCACCTGATTGGACGGCGGCAGCGGAAGCTGCGGTTGTCATGGAGCCGCGGCCTGCTCGTGCTGCGCAGCCCTGAGGCAGCACAGTGGCACCGTGACCTCTGACCCCTGACCCCTAAGCGTGACCCCGAGGAGGAAGAATAAGGAATAGTGAAGGAAAAATGGAGACAGTGGAGGGGAAAAGCGAAGGAAAAGGAGAGGAAAATGGGGAAAGGGATGAAATGGGAAGGGGAAAACAAGAGAAAAATAAGGAAGAATGAGGAAACGAGTGGGAAAAATGGAGAAAGGTGAGAGAAAAAGGAGGAAATCTGAGGGGAAAGTGAAAGGAAAACTGGGAGGAATTAGGAAAATAAATAGGGGGTAAATGGGAAAAGGTGAGAAAAGAGGAGAAAATGGGAGGAAATGTGTGGGGAAAGTGGGGGAGTATGAGGAGAGAGGGGGGTTAAGGAGAAAGTGAGGACAACAGAGGGAAATGTGACCAAAAAAAGGACTTATGAAGGGAAAAATGAGGGGGAAAATGGGGAAATATGAGGAGGAAATGCGGTGCTCTGAGGGAAAACACCACCACAGAATATCCTCCAACGTGTTTGCTCGGAACAGCAATATTTAGTGCGTTAAGGAGCATGGTTTCACTTGAGAAGCCTGCAGTGATGCCCTCATTAGGAGAGATTTAATTGTGGATCGAGCCCTTCTTTCTTGCTGATGTGTGTGCCACATCCTGCCCATAAAGGGTTGGAAGGGCCCTTGAGAATCATAGGAGCAGAGAATGAGTTGGGTTGGAAGGGACCTCAGAGATGATGGAAACCTGAAATGGTCTGAAGGGTCAGCAAATCATAGAGCCATGGAATCAGAAGGGATCTGTTGGACCAGAAGGGTCCTTAAAGGTCAAAGAACCAGAGAATGGGTTATGCCGGAAGGGTCCTTAACGATCACCGAAGCACAGAATGGCAATAAATCTGCTTTCTCTTCGTTCCAGGAGGCCGATCTGCGCTCGGATGGCGGCGGTGACGACAGTTCAGGGGTGGCACAGTGGTGCTGAGCCTCCACCTCCTCCCAGCTCCGAAATGAAGGCAGAGTCGGGGTAGTCGCAGGTAGTCCTTTATCTCCACCCACAACATCCACCTCCAAGTGAAAGCATTTTACAAACACCACAAACGTTGACACCACTGAAAAGTTTCGCTCTGCATTAAAACATGGGTGGGGGGTGGGGGGGGGGAAATATTACAGTCACGTGGAGATGATGCAGAACCTCACAGCGTACATCGCAGAAATGAACGCCCTGCAAGGGAACTTCCACTGGCTCCAGGCTGAGGGGACAAACCACATCTTCATTAAATATAGAAAATCGTTAAGGGGGAAGAGAGAAGAGATCTCGTTTGCCAGGTGGTGACTTTGTGCTGGTCGGTACACGTGCTCAGAGGAAGTTCTCCCAGTACAAAGGCGTCTAAAAGAACAGACCACACAAAACCTAGCTACTCAAATGAAGATTTGGTTAAAAAAAAAAAAAAAAAAAAAAGGAAAAAACAGAACAAAAAATAAAATAAGAATCTATTTTCCCCAATCACTTTACAGGTAAAGGCTTCTTCCACTGCCTACATGAGTTTAGTGGAACGGTAACTCAACGCGTCCTATGAAATTCACAGATACAGTTACGCTTCTTTTCAATGTTCTTAAAAAAAAAGATGCCAGTTCTTTCACGTCAGCTTCCCCATCCAATGTTTTATGCCACATCCTCATCCTCGGGAGCAGCAGTGGTTTCTTCACTCTCCTCCTCCTCCTCACCTTCTGCTGGCTGCTGCTCTTCGTCCTCGGGCAGCGATTCCCCCGCGGGCTGCCAAACCTCCTCCTCCTCCTCCTCCTCTTCCCCCCCTCTGCTCCCTGCGCCCGGCTCCACCTCTTGTGCTTCTGCCTGGGCCTCAGTTTCTCTCTCTGTCCCCTTTTCTTCCTCCTCCTCATTTTCATTTCCTTCTGGGTTCTCCTTGGGATCGTTGCTTTCATCCCGCAGATTTCCTTCCTCTTTGTTTTCATCGTCTAAAATTTCGTCCCCTTTGTTCTCATTGTCTAAATTCCCTTCCTCCTTGTTCTCGTCGCCCACGTTTTCCTCCTTGTTCTCATCGTCCGCATTCTCTTCTTCCAGATTCTCCTCCTCGTCCTTGTTTTCGTCTCCTCCTTCCGCTGTCCCTTCCTCCACGTTCCCAGCCACTCCCCCTTCTCCCTCCTCGTGCTCCTCTTTTTCTTCGGGGTCATCCGTGAAAGGATTCTCACCCTGCAAGAGAAGGCAAACATTTCCCTGCTGATAAACCCATAACTTCACGCTAAGCCACAGCAGCTGCATGCAAACGCTCCCCCAGAAGTTCCAGCTTTAAACGCAGCACAGATCTGTGCAAACCAGACGGCTCTCGGGGCTTTGTGGCTACTTCCATCTGCACTCAGAGCATCACACGGAGCAGAAGAACCCATAATCAGCAATGAGGGATCCAAAGGTGTTACCAAAACTCGCCAAAGTGCCAAAGCTCAACTATGGATAGAACTACGCCGCGCGCAGCCGCTCTGCACACCCACCTTCAGGTACCGCTCCAGTTTCTTACTGATCAGCTTGTTGTTCAGAATGCTCCTGGCCACTACCAGGGATGACTTCTTGGACTGCTCCATCATGGCCTGTGTGGGGTACAGAAATAAGCACACATTTTGTCCCCCTGAGGAGTGGGCGTCACCACGCGGAGAGGCGCGAGGTCTCATGCTTGGAACGAGCAGTGGGGCTTTGCTGAAGCTGTTTTAATCAACGCCTTGCCCCATTTCACATAGGACCCTCAGAACTCGGCGCTGCCTCTCTGCAGACAGCACCAAAGATGAAGAAAAACCATTCTGCCCCATTTTCAGGAACCGCCTGAGCCAACAAATCCACATTTCTGCTGTTCTCGTGGCTGGAGCCTCCAAAAAAAACATGTATGTATTTAAATAAAAAGGGATTCCTAGGACAGGAGGGAGGCAGCACTCACCCTGCGGTTGTGGTTGTGGTCGAGTGACTTCAGGTGCTTCTGGATGATGCCATATTGCATGGGGATGAAGAGGTCGCATGCAGCGCAGTGAGCGGCCTCCACCTTCTTGATGAAGTGCTCCATGCCGATGTCTAAAAGGGAAGATAAGAACAAGGTGAGCCCCACGTGCATCGCGTTTCTACCAAAAATTCATTTCACAGTGCACCAGGAGTCTTCCCAGGGGGCAGGATGGGGACCGGGGGGAAGGGGAAGCAAACACAGAGGATAACCTGTGGGTGTCCAACCTTCAGGTTGGGTTGGAAGGGTCCTTGAAGACCACAGAACCATAAAGTGAAAGAATGGGTTGGGGTGGAAAGGTCCGTGAAGGTCACAGAACCATGACATGATAGAATGGATTGGGCTGGAAGGTTCCTTGAAGATCATAGAGCTATGGAATGTCTGGGTTGGAAGGAACCTTAATCCAGAATTTTCTTCTAAGGTCAGTAAACGTTGGATAAACACCATTATACCGTTTTAATTATCTCATTCGAAACCACATTCAAGCTCCACTTTTATTCCACGTTAATAAACACCGAATCAACCACCTCAATCAGTGAGCCACGGCAAAGCTCATTAATAACCAATCACAAAGGAACTTCAGGTAGGTGAGAACTCACCTTGTGTAAGATCCTGGTCCCTGTAGATCTGCTGGATAACCGCGTTGATGTCCTCAATTGCTTTACGGCGCTCTTCAGTTTTCCTCGTTTTATTGGCAACGTATTCCTGGAAGGCAAAAGTACTTGTTAGGAGTAGCAGCTCTGAAAAGGAAAAAAAAAAAAGAACAACAACAACAACAAAAAAAACCCACACAAATCACCCAAATCTCATTCGAGAGGATTGAAACTTCCGCAGCGCTCACCTGCAGGAAGTCGGCTGTTTGCTGGGGCAGCTTGGTTCCAACAAACTTGAAGTGCTCCTTGTGGAATTTGCTCTCCAGGTGACTGTTCATCTCGTCGTCGTAGAAGGTGCGGTATTTGCACAGCGAGCAAACGTATTGGATCCTGTTGGGACAGCGGGTGTGAGCGATGCCCAATGGAAGCTTCCATCCCAGAACCCAAATGCTGGGGGGGGGGAACCCATTTGGGGGGCAAAAGGGGAGGGGGTTGGGTTTGTGCTCAGACGTTGAGATTTTTTCCACAGATCACAGAACCAGAGGGGACCTCTGGAGCTCAGCCCGCAGTCCAACCCCCCTACATTGGGGTTCCCTCCAGTGGGGTGTGCAGGAAAGCATCCCCATCCTTTGTGAACACTACAGGGAGCTTCACAATAAAGAAATCCAGCTCAATACTCGAAGAGGTCAGACTGGAAACAAATGCTAACGGTGAGGAACAGCTCAGGACGAACGTCACACCCAAAACACTCGAGGCCAAATTGTTCAAACCTTTCCAGATCTGAAAAACTCTTTTTTTTTGATCATTTGATCATTGAAGTGAAGCTTTAGCTATGAATGAAGGTGATTCTCCCTGAATATCACATGTCTTGGCTGGGAGAAAGGGACGGAATTCTACTGCGGGAAGAAGGCGTCGGTTCCTCTCTTCTTGGAGAAGGGTAACTACATCTCTGTGATGAGCACCACTCACTCAACAGAAAGGCAGAGCTGCCTACAACTCGAGCCCTCAGCTTCTCCCCCAGTTCCATTCAGCATCTATGGGATGCCTCCTGGAGATTCGCCCATTTCTCCACCAACATGACTGGATGTGGCCAACTCGAGTTTGCCACAGCTGCAATACATCCGTGTCGTGGTTTTATGGTTACCAGTTTTGGTTACTGGTATCCCACGTCATAACATCATGTAGTGCACTGGGAGTTGAAGTGTTGATGCTCCATTCTGGGCACCTGTCTGGAAGAGAAGAACTGCACACCCCAGGGGGCTTTGTGGTCAAAGAGGAGGGCCGAACCAGCACTTAAACCACTGACAACCCAATATTCAGCACAGCCAAGGTGATGGGCAGGAGCAAACACAGCAACAAGTGGGGAACAAAGACAGGACTCAGCCTGCAACACCACATTCCTCCCAGAGAAGGAAGCAACACCGCTTAATGAAACAAAAAAGGGACGTTACCTTTCCACCATGCGATCCCGGTGCCTCTTCTTTTGCCTCTCTTGAGTTTTCTTGCCCGCCTGTAATTTGCGTTTGATTTGACTGATCTCTTCTTGAATTGTTAAAGCACCTAAGTGTTTAAAGCAGGTTGCATTTCAGGGCACTACTTGAGGACAGCACCTGATTCAAGAGAACTGCCCTGGACAAGATCAGTGGTTGGCCTGAAATTGCATGTCAGAGAGATGTGCGAGTCGAGGAGCTGCCGCTGCCAGCCAGGGACAAACGCACCTCAGATTCAGGATTCCTGTTTGGGAGATGTGGCACTGGAGGACAAACACACCTAAGGTGGTTTCCTGGCTCTTTATTTTCATTAGTGTTTACTACTTTTGGTTCTAAATGAATTAGTTACAGGTTTGCTTGGGTAAGGGGAACTAATTGTCACCACCGTTACTTTAGAGAACCAGGGATCAACCTGGGTTGGATGGGTCCTTAAAGGTCCCAGAACCATGAGATGGGTTGGATGGGTCCTTAAAGATCAAAGAACCATGGAATGGGTTGGGTTGGAGGAGTCCTTAAATATCACAAAACTGTAAAATCGTTGGGTTGGAAGTGGACTCCAACAACCAGAGGAGCCTGAAGAAACCAGAGATTCAGCCTTAAATCTCCCTCCTGGCCTCAGCAGAGCCCTCAGCTGGTGGTGGGCACTAATCCATGTGTACGTTGAGAGCACATACCAGCCCTCTGCTCCCTTTCCTGTGAGCTGCTATGCATGCACACCAACTCACCTTTCTCTGAGTCTCGTCCTTCTTCATCTTCCCCTTCCTAAAATGCAAGATGGGGACGTTAAGGCCAGCCAGAATCACACATCAGACGTTACCATCGGACTTCTTGGCCACAAGGGCTCGCTGCTGGCTCAACTGTTGACCACTGAGACCCTAGGTTCACCCCTGCAGAGCTCCTTTGCAGCAGCCCAGCCCCCAACCAGTACTGATGTGTGTGGTCCCTCCTCCCCAGCTGTAGGACTCTGCAGCTGCCCTCACTGCACTGCTCCGCCTCCAGCCAAAACCGACCTTCTTAATTACGAGGAACTACAACTTTACAAGAGTTACTTACACCTCTGGAGCCTTCTTTCTCCTCTTTTTCTCCCGATTCTCCTTCGGTTCCTTCCTCTGAAAGGAACAGCACAGTCAGAACGCAGCTGAGGTCCCACTGCCACATCTAGCAAAGCGAGGTGGCTGCCTGCCTCCTTGGGGACCTCTGCACTCACCGTTGTCAGAGTCGGAGTTGTCGGAGCCATCAGTCTTTGCCGCCTTGCTGTCGGGTTCATCCGAGCTGCTGGTTTGCTTCCGCTTCTTCCCTGTGAGGTCCTTCTTCATTTTCTTCTTTTGAGGCTGCGAGAGGAGAGAAAGGTTCGTCACCGCCGTGAGGGCGATGCTATCCTCACCCTGCAGTGCTTTGTTCCACCAATGTCTGTCTGGTTGGCAGAGTCCATCAGGCAGGACACAGCCCACCACCTCTATGCTATAAAACAGGAGATTAAGTGAAAAATGACAGTGATATTCTCCTACCTTTAGGAAATAACGCTTTCAGATTAAAGCATTGCACATATGAACGCTCCTCAGCCTGTCCTTAGGAAACACACGCTACAAAGTCAAGCCAGCAACGCGTGGAACCACACAAGACCACCTCCCAGAGCATGCTTTGGAGCCTTTTGTAGGATAATCATTTCCCTATGGGGCTGTGTAACATCCACTCGACTTAAATGAGCGGGAGGACGTCGCACAAATACTCACTTTAAAGTCCGAATCCCACATTTTCCAGTTTCTCCTCATCCTCTGCTTCATCATGCCTCCACCGAAGCGCATGCTCCCCGAAAACCCTCGCATTCCTTGGAACATGCCCAGCTCTGGGATGATGTTGTGGGAGAAGAGGGAAGGCAGGCGGGAGGAGCCGTGGGGGCCCATGCCCCGCGGAGCGTCGTTCCACTGCCCGCCCATGCGCCCCGAGTACGGTGAAGCCATGGGTCTGGTGTTGCGCCCGTCCCGCGCCCAGTTCTGACCCCGTTGGCCAAAGCCATCCCGTGCCCTGTGCTGGTACTGGTCCCTGCGGCTCCCGTAGAAGCTGTCGTAGTGACTTTCGTAGTGGTCATCGTAATGACCGTCGTAGTGACTGTCGTAGGCGTTGTCGTTGTCGTTCTCGTTGTAGTCGTAACCGGAGCGGTACACGTCCCGGTCATTCATCGAGGACCTCGAGTCGTAGGATTCGTATGAGTCGTACCTGCGGAGAGAGAAGGATCAGCAGCGTGCCTTTGGGGCCAAGAAAGCTAATGGTGGCCAACAGGGTGACCATGGGCTGAGAGTATTGCCAAGAAGGTCAATGGTAGCCAACAGGGTGACCGTGGGCTGAGAGTATTGCCAAGAAGGTCAATGGTGGCCAACACGGTGACCATGGGCTGAGAGTATTGCCAAGAAGGTCAATGGTGGCCAACAGGTTGACCATGGGCTGAGAGTACTGCCAAGAAGGTCAATGGTGGCCAACACGGTGACCATGGGCTGATAGTATTGCCAAGAAGGTCAATGGTGGCCAACACGGTGACCATGGGCTGAGAGTATTGCCAAGAAGGTCAATGGTGGCCAACAGGGTGACCATGGGCTGAGAGTATTGCCAAGAAGGTCAATGGTGGCCAACAGGGTGACCATGGGCTGAGAGTATTGCCAAGAAGGTCAGTGGTGGTCAACAGGGTGACCATGGGCTGAAAGTATTGCTAAGAAGGTCAACGGTGGCCAACGAGTTGACTGTGAGCCAACAGGGTGCCCTCGTGGCCAAGAAGGCCAATGGTGGCCAACAGGGTTCCCTCATGGCCAAGAAGACCAACGGTAGCCAACAGGGTTCCCTCATGGCCAAGAAAGCCAACAGGGTTCCCTCACGGCCAAGAAGGCCAACGATGTCCTCTGCTCTCCAGAAGCCCCTTCCAACTCCACTGGTTCGAGGATTCTGGGATAGTGTTGGCACTGTGTTAGAGCCCAGCAGGGGTTAAACCAACAAAATGCTTTAAAATGGGTTTTTAATCAGTATTTTAAACACTTCAGTGGAAAAAAAAATCCCACACTCAGTGATACGCTCTGTGGGACAAGGGCTGGGATGTGGCACAGCTGTAATGTCCCTACCCACCTCCATGCACAGTGGAAGAACCAAAGCCCGATCAACATGGAAAAAAACAAAGAAACTGAGCCCCCCAACCCCTCACTGCTTTGAGAGTGCCCAGGATACCCTAAAAGACCCCAAAACGCCAAGAGGAACCCACGCTATCAGCTGTGTGGGGACGCAGCCCAGCCAGAGCTCCTGTCCCCATGACTGGATATCTGGGGACACCTGTGCACACCCACTTTTGCCAGGCAGAAAGCTGACGTGTGCTGCAATTTGTTTAAGGTCATTTTAATGGATGACTTTTTCCTCCAGGAAAAGAACTTGGAGTGGGTGATCTTAAAGGACGATTCCAACCCAACCATGCTGTGATTCCACAGTTCTGTGACCTTTAAGGGCCCTTCCAACCCAACCACTCAATTGTTCCTTGGTTCTATGAACTTTAAAGGCAATTCCAACCCAACCATGCTGTGATTCCATAGTTCTATGATCTTTAAAGACCATTCCAACTCAACCGTTCTATCATTCTGTGCTTCTATGATCTTTAAGGACGATTCCAACCCAACTCTGCTGCGATTCCGTGGTTCTCTGATCTTTAAGAACCCTTCCAACTCCATCATTCTAGGATTTCATCATCCTATTATCTTTAAGAACTCTCCCAACCCAACCACTCTATCGCTCTATGATCTCTAAAGTCCCTTCCAACCCAACCTATGCAATCATTTTATGATTTTCACACTCACCGGTCCCCGCCGGAGCCGTAGTGCCCCCCCTGCATGCTGTCAGCATCCAGGTGGGACACCATGTCCAGGCGCTGGTTCATTTTGGCAATGACGGTGTCGGCACTGCCAGCACCATCTGGGTTCATGTCCATGTCCGAGTTGCCCATATCCCACGAGTTGGAGGCAGCCATGCCGTAGCCATAGTTGCCCGAGTTGTCCTGCCCGTAGCCGTAGCCATAATTATAGCTCTCATATCCTGCAAGAAAAAAAAAAAGAGAGTTCTCATTCCTGGTGATCTGTCACAGCTAATGTTTTAATTGGACCTAAGGAGTTAATTGGAGTTAATGAATGCACCCAATACACGGCCTCTAAAAATCAACCTCGCTGGGTTAACGCTGATGGCCAAAATCCATTTTAGGCCATTTTTCAGCCTTCACCTGGGCAGCAATAGCAAGGTGGGCTGGGACAGAAACCCGAATCCTCAGCCATGTGGCCCTTCCCAGTTTGCTGCAAAAACTGGGGAAGGAAGTTGATAACAGCTCAACAAGAATTCTAAAACAAAGTGGTTGCAAAAAAACTAGAAGTAAAAGGAGAGGGGGTGCAGACTCTGTATGATATCCTTCAGAACCTGAAGCTAACAAACCCGTCCGTCAGGAACCCACTCGAGCTGGCAGCGTACTTGCCTCTGTTTGTCCCAGAGTTCCAGTCTCCATAACCTGGAAAAGAAGACAAAAGTAGTCAGAGCCATATGTCCCACAGCTGGCTTTAGTTACCACCAAAAAGGAGCAACACCCTGAAAAAAAAAAGAAATGGTGGCAAATCCAACCTACAAACAACATCTGAACGATTCCTGAACCCACAGGAAAGAGCTCACGGTCAACACGTTGGCCACCATTGGCCTTCTTGGCCACAAGGTTCACACTGCTGGCCCACAGTCAACCTGTTGGCCACCACTGGCCTTCTTGGCCATGAGGACAAACCATTGGTCCACAGTCAACCTGTTGGCCACCACTGGCCTTCTTGGCCATGAGGACACACTGCTGGCCCATGGTCAACCTGTTGGCCACCACTGGCCTTCTTGGCCATGAGGACAAACCAATGGCCTACGGTCAACCTGTTGGCCACCACTGGCCTTCTTGGCCATGAGGACAAACCATTGGTCCACAGTCAACCTGTTGGCCACCATTGGCCTTCTTGGCCATAAGGACAAACCATGGGCCCACGGTCAACCTGTTGGCCACCACTGACCTTCTTGGCCACGAGGACAAACTACTGGTCCACAGTCAACCTGTTGGCCACCACTGGCCTTCTTAGCCATAAGGACAAACCATGGGCCCACGGTCAACCTGTTGGCCACCACTGACCTTCTTGGCCACGAGGACAAACTACTGGTCCACAGTCAACCTGTTGGCCACCACTGGCCTTCTTAGCCATAAGGACAAACCATAGGCCCACGGTCAACCTGTTGGCCACCACTGGCCTTCTTGGCCATAAGGACAAACCATGGGCCCGTGGTCACTCTGTTGGCCACCACTGGCCTTCTTGGCCATAAGGACAAACCATGGGCCCACGGTCAACCTGTTGGCCACCACTGGCCTTCTTGGCCATGAGGACAAACCATGGGCCAACGGTCAACCTGTTGGCCACCACTGACCTTCTTGGCCACGAGGACAAACTACTGGTCCACAGTCAACCTGTTGGCCACCACTGGCCTTCTTAGCCATAAGGACAAACCATAGGCCCACGGTCAACCTGTTGGCCACCACTGACCTTCTTGGCCACGAGGACAAACTACTGGTCCACAGTCAACCTGTTGGCCACCACTGGCCTTCTTAGCCATAAGGACAAACCATAGGCCCACGGTCAACCTGTTGGCCACCACTGGCCTTCTTGGCCATAAGGACAAACCAATGGCCCGTGGTCACTCTGTTGGCCACCACTGGCCTTCTTGGCCACGAGGACAAACTGCTGGTCCACAGTCAACCTGTTGGCCACCACTGGCCTTCTTAGCCATAAGGACAAACCATAGGCCCACGGTCAACCTGTTGGCCACTGCTGGCCTTCT
Source organism: Gallus gallus (assembly GCF_016699485.2). NCBI lineage: Eukaryota > Metazoa > Chordata > Aves > Galliformes > Phasianidae > Gallus > Gallus gallus. The sequence continues at coordinate 331,279 of NC_052561.1, read as the reverse complement.
TGGCCATGAGGACAAACCATGGGCCCACGGTCAACCTGTTGGCCACCACTGGCCTTCTTGGCCACGAGGACAAACTGCTGGTCCACAGTCAACCTGTTGGCCACCACTGGCCTTCTTAGCCATAAGGACAAACCATGGGCCCACGGTCAACCTGTTGGCCACCACTGGCCTTCTTAGCCATAAGGACAAACCATAGGCCCACGGTCAACCTGTTGGCCACCACTGGCCTTCTTGGCCATAAGGACAAACCAATGGCCCACAGTCAACCTGTTGGCCACCACTGACCTTCTTATCCATAAGGACAAACCAATGGCCCACAGTCAACCTGTTGGCCACCACTGGCCTTCTTGGCCACGAGGCACACTGCTGGTCTATGGCCAACCCTGCTGGCCTTCAGGTGCTGCAGATCCTTTCCCTCAATCAGGTCCTGATTTTAATTTCAGCTTCCATTTCTGCCATACCGCACCGTGACGCGGAACCTCTTCACGCAGCAGCGGTGTCCTACCTGGAAGTGCCATCTCTTTTGGTTTAACACAGAACCATTGAAAGCAGAGGGCTCTGCACCGACCTCCAAGACAATGGAGCAGAAAGGGGTTCAGGTACACACAGCCAACCCCACAACTCAGCATTTTGCAGGTAAAGAATTGGAGAAGGAAATCAGGATCCGGCATTCCTTGCGACACAACGTCTCTATGGCCTTAAAACAGCCCCAAACAAACCCCCCAAAAAGGAGCTCCAAAAAGACCCCAACAAATCTCCAAGAAGAGCCCCAAACGGAGATCTCCAAAGAGCCCCAAAAGAGCCCTAAAGGAGACCTCGAAGAGCCCCAAAAGAGCCCCAAGAAGAGCTCCGAGAAGAGCCCCAAGAAGAGCTCCCAGAGGAGCCCTAAAAGGAGCTCTGAAGAGTCCCAAAAGGAGACTGCAAAGAGCTCCAAAAGAGCCCCAGAAGAGCCCCCGAATCCCAGCAAAGCTCCACGAGGAGCCCCCAAAGGAGGCCCTGCAGAGCTGCAGGGGAGAACCAAAGGAACCCCCAAACCAACGCCAAAAGGACAACCAAAGAGCCCCGAAGGCAGCTCCGAAAGGAGCCCCGAGATCCCAACACAGCGCCAAAAGCAACGAATGAGCCCCGAAAGGAGACCCCAAAAAGCCCCGAAAGGAGCCCCAAAAAGAGCCCAACACAGCCCTAAAAAGAGCCCCCAAAAGAGCCCCCAAAAGAGACCCCAAAGAGCTCCAATGGGAAGCAAAGGAGCCCCAAGAAGAGCCCCAGAAGACCCCACAAGGTGACCCCGATCCGCCCCAGCGCCCCTTCGTGCCCCCAAACCCCAATCCCCGCCCCACACACCCGGCGCGTTAATTACGGCGCCAATTAACCTCATTAAGGGCCTTTTTCGGGATCTTTTTCGGCGTGAGGCCCAAAGCCGTGACAGAACCCCGCGCGTTCGGCCCCGGATCCCCGTTTTCGGGACGTCCCGTCGCCCCCCGCGCCGCTCCGACCCCTCCGTGAAGGGCCCCGGGCCGCCCCCGCCGCCATCTTTGCGCCGCGCCCTCACCTGAGTAACTCATAATGGCGGCGCCGCCGCCGCCCGCCGCCGCCTCTGCGCCCAACGGTACCGGCGGCGCCGCCCCGCCTCCCCGCTGCGCTCATTGGTCGGACGGGGTTCTCCGCCCGCCCTCCCCCCGCGCTCATTGGTCCGGCCTCCGGGCGGCTGGAGGAGATCATTGGTTGGGAGGCGGTGTCGCTCTCCACCTCCCGCAGGGCGGTCCCGGCGAGGATTGGAGAAAGCGGGTGTCAATCGTCGGCTTTCCCTGTCGGTCCCAAGGGAACGCTCGTTGATTGGTCGGCTGGCAGGGAGGCGGTGCCGCCGCTGTTCTGTACTCTGATTGGCCAACCGGGGGTGGGTGGGCTGAGCGCTGCCTCCACCAATCGCGTGGCAGAACGGCCCCGAGCCGCCAGCACCGCCCCCCACCGCGCAGGTGCGACGTTTGGCCACGCCCCCCTTCAGCGCCGCGCGCCGCCATTGGCTGAGGCCCGCGGGGCTCCGCCCCCGGCGGGGAACGCGCGCGCCGAAACCGCGCGAATTCAGTGTCCGACTCCCGCGTCCCCATAACCCCATAACCCCATATCCCCAAAACCCCATATCCCCATAACCCCATGGACACGACCTCGCTGTGACTCAGGCCCTGCGGCACGGCCTCATCCTGACCCCATATCCCCACCCCCTGGGACGCTGCCCCACCTCGACCCCAGCGTCCCTATGCCGTAGGACACGGCCGCATCCCGACGTCCCCATCCTGACCCTGACCCTCTTTGACCCCAACGTCCCCACTGATGCCCTCACCGTGACCCCAACGTCCCGAGCTCTGCGTCACGCGCTCACCCCGACCCCGTGTGCCCCTCTTCCCCCATCTTATCATCCCCATCCGGACCCCATACCCCACACCTCAGCCCCATCCCCACATCCCCTTTGTGATCCCGACACCCCCAAGCCCTGAGTCGCCCTCACCCCGCTGCCCCCAGCCCTACGGGCCCCAAAACCACCTCAATCCCCCCCCAGAACCCCCCCGGGGGAGGACCCCCAAAACCGGGGACCGCCGCACACTCACCGCACCCCCCCCGGGGGTCGTTTCCAGAAGTTTAATCTAATGTACATATTCCCGGGTACATTAATAACCAGAATATGCCCAATGAAAAAAGTTAAAAGGTACATTTCCCTCCAAGCCGTGCCGGGCTCGGGACTTTCGAAATAAAAATGAATGCTCCTTAAATTTTCTACACAAAACTAGAGTTAAAAAAGTCGAAGGTCTATGCAGCTAGACAAGGAAAAACAAAAAAAAAACCAAAAAAAACAAAAAAAAAACCCAAAAAAATATAGCAACAGTGAGGAGGACCGGGGGGGGGACGGGGGTGGGAGGGGGAGGGGAGACGTCCCCCCCCCCCCCCCCCCACCGACCCCGGGACCCCCCCCCGGCGTCACCGCAGCCCACGGTCCCGTTGGAAACTGAGGGTCGGGGAGTGGTGATGGGGAGCGAAGTGTTTTCCTTTGGGAAGGGGGAGCGGGGCAAACATGCAAGCCCGGATCCGGCAAATGGGCTCCGACAGCGCCGGGAGCTACAGGAGGCGCTGCCGACGGGACTCCAATTCTACACCGACTCTCTCGGGGCCATCTACAGATGCGCGGCGTCGGCTCCCCCGTGTCCCTGAAGCGGAGGAAACCAACGCAGCTCCCGCGTCTTTGGGCTGAACCGGACCGGCGGTCGGGAGAGAGGGCGGCACGCGGTGTCACTGCTGTCCCCCGGCCCCGTCCTCGAGTGCCGCCGCCACCCCCAGGGGGACCCGGGGGGCTTTGATCCTTGTAGTGCTTTGTGGCCGGGTGCCCCCCTTCCAGCCCAGCGTTGGGGCTGGGGGGGGGGCTGAGGTTGCTCCGTGGGGGAGGCGCAGGCACGGGGTTGGGGGGCGGAGGGTGCCCCGGTTCGGCTCCGTTGCCCCCCGGGTTGGGGGGGCTCCATTACTGAGCCTCGGCCACGGCGGGGGGTTCGGGGGCCGGGGCGTCCCCCCGCAGGGGGTCTGCTTTGGAGAAATTCATTTCCAGGATGTGTCGCTGGAGGTGTCGCACCCACTCCTCCTGGATGGAGAGAGGGCCCTGGAACTCCACCTCACAGAACCTGCGGGGATACGGAGGCAGCAGATCGGTCCAAGGCTCCTCCGGGGGCTGTGGGGAGGGGAGGGGGGGCACCACCAGCGGGACCACCCAGAAAAGAGGGGAGGGAGGGGGAGGGGGGCGTCCCACACCCCCAGGTGCAGTGAGGAAGGGTGGAGTGCCCAAAAACGAAGAGCTCGGAGGTTTGGGAGCCGAGGGAAACACAAAGGGAAGCCAACGGGAGCCCAATGGGAAACCCAATGGGAACCCAATGAGAAACCCAATGGGAAACCCAATGGAAACCCAATGGAAACCCAATGGAAACCCAATGGAAACCCAATGGAAACCCAATGGAAACCCAATGGGAAACCCAATGGAAACCCAATGGGAAACCTAATGGGAACCCAATGGGAAACCTAATGGGAAACCCAATGGGAACCCAATGGGAACCCAACGGGAAACCTAATGGGAACCCTAACGGGAACCCAATGGAAACCCAATGGAAACCTGACGGGAACCCAATGGAAACCCAATGGGAACCCTAACGGGAACCCAATGGGAAACCTGACGGGAACCCAATGGAAACCCAATGGAAACCTAACAGGAATCCAATGGGAACCTAATGGGAACCCAATGGGAACCCAGAGAGACAACCCAAAGGGAGTTCCAAAGGAGAGCCCATCAGGAAGTGAAAGGGAAAACCCCAAAAGGGAGGATCAAGAAAAGCTAAAAGAAGCCCCAAAGGAAAGCCAAAAGAAACACAACAGGGAACCACAAGGGAGCCCCCAAAGGGAACCCGGAGAGGGACCAAAGGGGAGCCCAACGGGAACCAAAAGGGAGCCCTAAAGAAAGCCCAAAGAAAACCCCCAGAAGAGCCCAAAAGGGAAGCCCAGAAGAAACCCAAAATAGACCCAAAGGGAGCCGGGAGGGAGAGCTCCAACGGGAGCCCAAAGGAAACTCAAAGGAAGCCAAAGGAGAGCCCCAAAGAAAGCCAAAAAGAACCCAAAGGAAACACAAAGGCTGCCTCCAAAGGGAAGCCCACAAAAGAAAGCTAAAGGGAACCCAGGGGGTACCCAAAGGGGAGCCTGAAAGAAAGCCACAAGGAGCCCAAAGGGAGCCCAAAAGTGCCTAAGGGGGCCCAAAGGGGGCCCAAAAAGCCTAAGGTGGGCTGGGGCCCAAGGGGGGACGGCCTACCTGCACTTGAGGGTGTAGATGTTACCCACAAACTTCACCAGGGAGGTCTGTGGCGGGCGGGGGACCAGCGAGGGCACCGGCCTCATCCTGGGGGGGGGCTGGCGGGTCTCCTCCATCTTCTGCTGGAAGTCGGCCCCCTCCTCTTCCCTGTGCAGGGTGGGATCCAGGGGCCTTGCCTGCCTCCGCTCGAACTCTGGGGGTGGGGAACAACGGGAGGGGAATGGGGCATGTGAGGGGGAAGGGGGAACATTCCCGTGGCGCTGAGGGCTGCGTGACATAGCATAGCTTCACTGCTTCGGAGCAACAGCTCCCAAATGGGGGCTGCCATTCCTCACGGATCCACGTCCCAGCAGCATCGACTTCCCAAGGGAACGGGATCCCGACGGCTCCAACGCCCAAGGGAACCACATCCCAATGGTTCCCACTACCGGGGGAACCGTGTCGCAAGGGAACCAGATCCCAACCAGATCCCGAGGCGAAGCGGATCCCAACGGCCGCCCCCTCCTCTCCCAACTCACTGTGGAAATTCGTGCGCTGATGTTCTTCCATCTTCACCAGCGAGAGGGGCGAGGTGACCATGGGCCGCTCCCCGGTGCCGTCCAGGATCTTGCAGGGCTCCCCGTGCGCCAGCTCCGCCGCCAGCCCTTTGCTCAGCAGGGCCATGCCGCCGTGCTGCAGGCTCAGCGGCATCCTCCGCGCTCCGTCGTGGTCTCGGGCGTGCGAAGAATTCCTGAACTTCTTTGTGAAGGGTCGGCCCCCCTGGATGTAGCTGCGGTACGCGCCGGCTTTCTGCGGCCGGTGCCGGATCCATTCGCTGAGCGTCTCGATGGGAGAGCCGTTGACGCACCATTCGGTGACGCCGAATTGCCGGAGGTGCGCCCGCGCGTGGCTGGCCAGAGCCTTGCGGTTCTCGAAGTAGAGGCCGCAGAGCTCGCAGCACGCTTCGGTGGCTGGGGGAGTGGGGCAGGTGGTGAGCAGGGGGGGGGGTGAGACGCGCCCCATTGCCCCCCACCGCCAACCCTGGGAGGGAATCCGCCCCCTCCCGGTGTGCGTTGGGTGGTGGTGAGCTCTGGGATGGTCCTGTTAGGAGGTCAAGGCTCCAAGGTGCAGCTAAATGGGATGGGGGATGGTGGGTGGTCCCCACATCTCTGCTCCCCCATCAGAGATGGCACAGCAAAAAGCCCGAGCCCAATATCTGAGTGTGGCGCCCCACGGGTGGCGTGAATGCGGCCAATGCAACACCACGGCCAACGCAACACCATAGCTGATGTGTGGCCATGGCCAACACAACATCATGGTCAACGCAACACCATAGCTGACGTGTGGCCATGGCCAACGCAAGACCATGGCCAACGCAAGACCATGGCCAACGCAAGACCACAGCTGACATGTGGCCATGGCCAACTCAACACCATGGCCAACACAACACCATAGCTGACGTGTGGCCATGGCCAATGCAAGACCACGGCCAACACGTGGCCATGGCCAACCATCCAGCCCCTCCCTGCAGCCTCCAGGAAACCGGACAAGCCACACCGTGCGTCTCCCCACACTTACATGTGTGCGTGGGCTTGTCGTGTACGGACTTGGTTTTGAAGGGCAGCTCGGTCTGGATGTAGGCCTTGTGCTTCACCTCGGGGTGGGGACCCAGGCGGTCGTCCTGCAGTGGCCGTTTGGTGGCCAGTGGTGTCAAGAAGGCACCGTGGGGCTTGGTGGTGAGCGGCGACAGCGAGAGCTCGCGGCCCATGCTGGAGCCACCGGGTTTCCCCGTCCGCCCGCCCAGCGGAGGGAGAGCCATGGCCTGCAGCACTTTTCCGGGGGGCTTGGGGTCCATCCCCTCCTCCCCAAACCCTTTGGGGGTTTCAATGATGGAGGTGTGGGGCTCCTTCTTGATGACGCAGGGCTTCGATTTCTTCTTGAGGATCTCGCGCAGCGTGTCGATGGGAGAGCCGTTCACCGACCACTCCGTCACCCCCATCTGTCGGAGGTGGGAGCGCGCGTGGCTCGACAGCCCCTTGCGGTTCTCGAAGAACTCTCCGCAGAACTCGCAGCGGATGTCCCGCACCGGGTCGGCCCGGGAGGCTGCAGGGAGAGAGCCGGCGTCAGGGGGAGTGGGGCCGAGCCCACCTGCCCTCACATCCCACAGCACAACCCGCAGAAGAAGAGGATCCACAAGCAGATCCCACAGCGGGACGTTTCCAGCTGACCCCCGAAGTGCCCAAAGAGAACGCCACCCATCACAGAGGTCTTGGGTTGGAGGGGTCCTTAAAGATCATAGAACCATAGAATGGGTTGGGTTGGAAGAGTGCTTAAAGATCACAGAGACACGGAATCCTGGGATGGGTTGAGTTGGAATGGTCCTCAAACATCAGAGAACCATAGAAAGGGCTGGGTTGGAAGGGTTGGAAGACCTTAGAGCCACGGAATGATAGAACGGGTTGGCCTGGAAAGGACCTTGAAGATCACAGAATGATAAAATGGGTTGGGTTAGAAGGATCCTTGGAGATCGCAGAACCACAGAATGGGTTGAGTTGGAAGGGACCTCGGATCCCACATCCCCATCCCCAGCACGGAGCGCGCCCAATCCTCACCAGCCCGTGGAAAGGGGAAGGTGACAGCCACGCACTTACAGAGGTTCAGGGGTGACATCTCCTCCAGCGGTGGCCAAGCCTGGTCGGAGGGGTGGGGCTCTCCGTGGAGACCCCCCGTCATCATCTCACGCTTGATTTCCACTCTCATCTGGTCATGTTTGAGCTTCTTCTGCAAGGAGGGAGGAGAGAGGCCTGGAAACATCTTCCGGGCAGTGGGAGGTGGGGACGAGGTAGGAGACTGCCCCAGGGGATTGCCAGGCTGCTGGACCTTCTTGGGCAGAGTCGGGATGTGGAGCTCCCCGGGACCCCGCGGCTCCAGGGGTCCCATGGCTGCCAGGAGGGTCTTGGCCATGGCTTTGTGCCCGGGGCCCATGGGGTTGGAGGTTCCGCTCCGCGGGTGGGTTCGGCGCTTGAGGATCTCGCGCAGCGTGTCGATGGGCGAGCCGTTGACGTACCACTCCGTCACCCCCATCTGTCGGAGGTGGGAGCGCGCGTGGCTCGACAGCCCCTTGCGGTTCTCAAAGAACTCTCCGCAGAACTCGCAGCGGATGTCCCGCACCGGCTCTCCCCCCGCGGCTGCAAAGGGGGAAAAGAGAGAGAACTGTGGTTACTGGGATGCGTGGGTGGAGCGCGGTGGTGCCAAGGAGAGGGAGGAGAGCACAGAGCCAAAGGTGTGCACCCGACGGCAAAATCTGTCCTCACTGGGACCCGAGGAGTAGGGCTGAGCCCAAAGGTGTGCACCCAACAAAGCCAGTCCTCAATGGGACTGGAAAATGAATAGGATTGAACTCAAAGATATGTACCCAACAGAGCCGGTCCTCAACGGGACTCCAAAATGAGCGGGGCTGAACTCAGATACGTACCCAACAACAAAACCAACGCTCAGTGGAACTCTGAAGGGAACAGGACCCAACCCAAAGATGCATGCACAGTGACAAAGCCAACCCTCAATGGAATTCCAAAGGGAACAGGGCTGACACCAGACCTGCACACCCAAATACGGTCCTCATCGGGGCTGAGAAGCGAAATGGACTGAACCCAAAGCTGCGTGCCCAACAAAATCAATCCTCAGTGGGACTCAAAGGGAAGAGGACTGAAGAGCTTATTTACTGCCAGGGTGACGGAGCGCCGGAACAGGCTGCTCAGGGAGGTTGTGGAGTCACCTCTGGAGATATTCAAGACCCACCTGGATGCTTTCCTGCTCAACCTGCTTTAGCAGGGGGTTGGACTCAATGATTTCCAACCCATATAGCTCAGTGATTCTCCAAAACGCAGCCGTGGAGGCTGTCCCCATCTGCCACCCAGCATCGCGGGCACAGAATGTTTTGCTCAGGACAAGCACCATGTTAGCCAAGATGGAGCAGGCTCTACAGCCCCACAGCTCCAAGGAGAGCTGGGAGAAATCCTGCAGGGCAAACAAATCCCTTTGAGCTGCCCAAAGGAACGTGGGGCCCAAAGAGCCGCCTGCTGCTGTAAAACTACTCTGGTGCCAAGATATGAGTACGAGACCCTGACGGAGGTTGGGGATGAAGAGGGATGCAAATAGAAGCATTTGGCTGTGGCTGAGAGCGGGACTGGGAGGGGACAGTGTGTAGAGACACGAGGAGTTCGGAGATAGAGAAGGTGAAAGCACACGAGGGAGGACTGTCCCCTCCGGCTGTTGTGTCCTGGAGCCACAGTGGCCATCAAAACTGCTTCCTCCACACCGAGCTCTGCCCTCAAAGCACAGAGCTGCACCCTCACTGGCAGTACCCAGGGGTTCCCCTCTTCCCTAGCCCCAAAACCTAATGGGAAACACGGGTGACTGAAAAAAAGAATAAAAAAGAGAGAGGCTCACTCAAATTGAGAGGTCCTTCCTCATCCGCCTGCGGCCACTGCGCCTTTGGGGAGCTCTGCAGAGGGCTCAGCGATAGCTTCGAGCTCTTCTCCTCGGGGTTTTTCGGAGAGGGGGACCCGGAGAGGGCGGGGGGCACCTTCTTGAGGATGGGGGATCCGGGCTGCGAGAGGCTCTTGGAGAATCCTGGCGGGGATTTGATGGCTTTGTTGATGGGGCCATCCAGCGGGCGCTCACCGCCTTTGCCGAGCGCGAGCAGCGCGGGCCGCGGGGAGCCGGCAATGCCGTCCTTGGGAGAAGCGGATTTTTTGCTGAGGGTGGGGGGAGCCATGGGGTGCCCATCGGGTTTGCCCTTCTGCTTCATCAGTTCGTAGAGCAAATCGATGGGGGCCCCGCTGCTCTCCGACTCGGCCACGCCGAGCTGCCGCAGGTGGGAGCGCGCGTGGCTGGAGAGCCCTTTGCGGGTTTCGAAGCAGGCGCCGCACACCTCGCACGTCGTCAGGTTCTGGGCTGAAATCAGAGGGGAAAAATAAAGGGAGGGAGTCAGGACAAGGAGCAGGAAACGCTTGAGTTTCACGGCCCATCCCTGGAGGTGCCCACCCACAGCACGGTGTGGGGTTGGGTGGGTTCTGAGGTCCCTTCCAACCCAACCATTCTATCATTCAGTGGTTCTGTGGTCTTCAAGGACCCTTCCAACCCAACCATTCTATCATTCCATTGTTCTGTGGTCTTCAAGGACCCTTCCAACCCAACCATTCTATCATTCAGTGGTCTTCAAGGACCCTTCCAACCCAACCATTCTATCATTCAGTGGTTCTGTGGTCTTCAAGGACCCTTCCAACCCAATCATTCTATCATTCAGTGGTCCTGAGGTCCTCAAGGACCCTTCCATCCCAACCATTCTATCATTCCATTGTTCTGTGGTCTTCAAGGACCCTTCCAACCCAATCATTCTATCATTCAGTGGTCCTGAGGTCCTCAAGGACCCTTCCAACTCAACCATTCTATCATTCTGTGGTTCTGTGGTCTTCAAGGACCCTTCCAACCCAACCATTCTATCATTCTGTGGTCCTGAGGTCCTCAAGGACCCTTCCAACACAACCATTCTACCATTCTGTGGTTCTGTGGTCTTCAAGAACCCTTGCAACCCAACCATTCTATCATTCTGTGGTCTTCAAGGACCCTTCCATCCCAAATGCAACCCATTCTATGGTTCTGTGATCTTTCAAGACCCTTCCAATCCAATGATTTCATCTCTCTATGATGCTAATTACGGTAACTGAAAAGGCAGGAGGACTGATTGAGGTGCTCTGCGGAGGAGTAGAGTCAAACGTCGGCCCCAGCGAGCTCTGGCAACTCAACATAACGGAATAGGAGCACAACTCAACCACTCTCTTCTTGAAAATTCAGTAAAATCTCCTGAAAACACAGATGAGAGTCTGGTCCCACCACCACCCAACACTGGGAACTGTGCTGGGCACTGCACTCTCCACTTGATTTTGGACAGCTGTCCATCTCCAGCATCCAGCACCATGGCCCTGAGCCTGGGGCACCACGTCTCCAAGTTTTTGCACACCTTGCCCTCAGGTTTTTGGGCACCATGTCCCCACATTTTTGGGCACCATGGCCCTAAGTTTGGGGCACAACGTCCCCAGGTTTTTGGGCACCATGGCCCTAAGTTTGGGGCATAACATCCCCAGGTTTTTGGGCACCATGTCCCCACATTTTTGGGCACCATGGCCCTAAGTTTGGGGCACAACGTCCCCAGGTTTTTGGGCACCATGGCCCTAAGTTTGAGGCACAATGTCCCCAGGTATTTGGGGCATCGTGGCCCTGAGTTTGGGGCACAACGTCCCCAGGTTTTTGGGCACCATGGCCCTAAGTTTGAGGCACAATGTCCCCAGGTATTTGGGGCATCGTGGCCCTGAATTTGGGGCACCATGTCCCCACATTTTTGGGCACCATGGCCCTAAGTTTGGGGCACAACGTCCCCAGGTTTTTGGGCACCATGGCCCTAAGTTTGGGGCACAACGTCCCCAGGTATTTGGGGCATCGTGGCCCTGAGTTTGGGGCACAACGTCCCCAGGTTTTTAGGGCATCGTGGCCCTGAGTTTGGGGCATAACGTCCCCAGGTTTTTGGGCTCCATGGCCCTAAGTTTGAGGCACAACGTCCCCAGGTTTTTGGGCTCCATGGCCCTAAGTTTGAGGCACAACGTCCCCAGGTTTTTGGGCACCATGGCCCTAAGTTTGGGGCACAATGTCCCCAGGTTTTTGGGGCATCGTGGCCCTGAATTTGGGGCCCCACGTCCCCAGGTTTTTGAGGCGCCACGACCCTGAGTCTGTGGCACCATGTCCCCAAATTTTTGGGCACTGTCTCCTCAGGTTTTTAGGCACCATGGCCCTGAGGCTGGAGCACCACATCCCCAGGTTTTTGGGGCACCATGGCCCAGAGTCTGGGGCACGACGGCCCTGTGCTATCATGGGCATCACGGTCTGAGGTTCAGACACAACATCCCTGAGCTTTTGGGTTGCAGTTTCCCCAGGCTTTGGGTGTGCATTGCAGCCCCGTGTTCAGGGAGCAACATCCCTGAGTTGTTCAGGGCATTGCATCCCCAAACCTTTAGGGTACAACGCCTCCAGGCTTTCAGGGGTACAGCATCCCCGAGTTTTTAGGAGCACAACATCCCTGAGTATTGGGGACACTGTCTCCATGCTTTTGGGGTACTGTGTCCCTGAGTTTGGGAACCACAGCCCCACATTTTAGGGGCACAACGGCCCCATGCCTTCAGGGCAACATGCCCCCACATTTTGGGGACACAGTGTCCCCAGTCATTCAGGACACAATGCCCCAAAGTTTTGGGGACGTGACGTCCCCAGGCTTTTGGGGCCACCACATTCCAGAGTTTTTGGAGCACAGTATCCTCACCTCACATTTGGGGTACAACGTCCCCCCAAGTTCGAAGTACCTCATTCCTGAGTTTGGGGCACCAAGGCCCCAACCCTTTGGGGCATCAGACCCCCAAGTCTTTGGGGAACTCCTGGCTTTGAAGGGCAGAACACCCCCTGAGTTTTTGCAGCACCGTATCCCTGGGCTCTCAGGGTCCAACACCTCTGAGATTTTGGGGAACCACATTCCCAAGTCTGTAGGGCAGCACATCACTGAACTCAGGACACAGCATCCCCGGGTCCTCAGGACACAGAGTCTCTGAGTTTTCGGGGCACTGCATCCCTGAGTCTTTGAGGCACAACATCTGTGGGTTTTCGGGGCACAATATCCCCGGGGTTTAGGGCACGGCATCCCCGGGTTTTAGGGCACGGCATCCCCAGGTTTTCAGGGCATGGCATCCTCAGGCTCTCAGGGCACAATAATCTCAGGTTTTTGCTGCACAAGATCCCCAAGTTTTGGGACACAAATCCTCAGAATTTTGGGGTGCGAATCCCCCAAGTTTTGGGGCACTGCATCCCTTGGCTTTCAGGGCACGACACCCCCAAGTTTTCAGGGGGCACAACGCCCGCAGCACGGTCCTCACGCCCCTCACCGGGCTCCACCAAGCACCGCTCGGCTCCCAGCGACCCACAGACCCCACAGCTCCCGCAGCTGATGAGCACACGCGGAGCACAGTTCCATCCTACACCCATCAACGCCTCCTCACTGCTCCCCTTGGGGCGGAGCGCTGCCAGTACTCACTTTTGGGGTCGTGTGGATCCGCTTTGCCGCCGGGCGGCTCGGCGCACAGCTTGGTCCCTATGCGGGCGGGCTGCTCCGACTGCCCCGGGGCTGAGCTCTTCTTGGGCAGCGGTGGCGGTGGTGGAGGCGGGGGGGAACCCACCTCCATGGCCACCACCTCCTCCTCCTCCGGGGCCAGAACTGCCGAGAGAAGAACAATCGTCAGCCCCCACCCCCCTGATGGATATTTCGGGGTGAAAAAGGGCCTCTTCTCCATTTCCAATCCTTGCGTGAGAGGGGAAAAGGGGCACCTTCTGATCCCCCTGTGGGAGGGGAAAAGGGATATTCTCCCCTATTTCCAACCCCTCAGGTAAGGCGTGGGAGGGGAAAAGGGGCTTTTCCGTATTTCCAGTCCCTCCGTGCAGGGGGAAAGGAGGCTTTTCCCTACTGAAACCCCTCTGTAAGGCGTGTGGGGGAACACTGAGCTCTGTGGGGGGGTACGGTGACAGCTCCACGGGGTGGCTCCGGGTCTGCTATGGAGCCCAACCCGGGGGTGGTGCCTGGGCACGCTGTGGGGCAGCGGTGTGGGACCCAACCCGGGGGTGGGGCCCGGGGCAGCTGCGAGGCAGATGTGGGACCACCGTGGGGCCCAAACGCAAAGGTGGGGCCTGGGGCCAATGTGGGGCTGCTGCGGGGCCTAACCCAGGGATGGTGCCTGGGCCCGCTGTGGGGCGGCTTCGGGGCCAGACGTGGGGCTGCTGTAGGGCTCAACCCGAGGGTGGGGTCTGGGGGCCGCCAGGGGACCGCTGTGGGGCGGCTTTAGCGCCGCTGTGGGGCCGCTTTAGCGCCGCTGTGGGGCAGCTGCGGCCTCGACCCCAGAGCAGAGCCTGGGGGCGGCTGTGGGGCCTAACCCAAGGGTGGGGCCTGGGAGCCGCTATGGGGCCGCTATGGGGCGGCTTTAGGGGCCCGAGCCGGGGGTGGTGCCCGGGGCCGCCGTGGGGCATCGCGGTGAGGCCCACCCCGGGGGGCGGCGGCTCCGTGTCACGGCCCGGGAGGGGCCGCGGCCCTCCTTTGTCCTCACCCCACAGCGCAGCGCGGCGCCGGGAATGGCCCCGCGCTCCCTCAGCCCCGGGCCGGGCCCCGCGGTGGGGCCGAGAGCGACGGGGAGAAGAAGGCGGCGGGGCCGGGGGGAGGGGCCGCTCACCGGGCTCGGGGGTCGCCTCGGGCCCGGGCTCGCCGTCCCCGCCCCGGTCCCGGTCTCGAGGCCGCGGGACCGCCGCCGCTTTTGTCACTTTGGGCGGCGAGGAGGTGGAGGCCGCCATCTTGGAGCGGCGCGCGGGGCGGCCCCGGGCAGCGCCAATCGAGCGCCGAACGGCGGCGCCGCTCTCCGGGATCGGCGCCGAAGGAGCGCAGGGCGGGGCGGGGAGAGCCGAGAGATCGAGCGGGGAACGGGGAGGGGGGGGGGGTGGGTCGGTGGGAGCCCCCCGTGGAGGGGAGTCCCGGTGGGTGGGGGAAGAATCGTAGGTGAACAGCGCCAATGGATGGGGAGAGTGGGGGGGGAGGAAGGAGAGGGACCCCAATGGGGGGGGGGAAGGAGTGGGGGGGGGAGGGCAATGGGTGGGGAGAACCATGGGGGGAACCCCAATGGGTTGGGGGGGAATCCCAATAGAGGGGGGGGAACTCCAATAGATTGGGGGGAGACCCCAATGGATGGGGGGGGAACCCTAATAGGTGGGGGAAGGACCCCAATGGGTGGGGGGAGGGGGGGAACTCCAATAGAGGGGGGGGACCCCAATGGGTGGCGGGGAACCCCAATGGATTGGAGGGGAATCCTAATAGGTGGGGGGAGGACCCCAATGGATGGGTGGGAACCCCAATAGATGGGGGGAAGGGGGGAACCCCAATGGATGGGGGGAGAACCCCAATGAATGGGGGGAGGGGGGGACCCCAATAGATGGGGGGAGGGGGGGAACTCCAATAGAGGGGAGGGGAACCCCAATGGGTGGCGGGGATCCCCAATGGATTGGGGGGGAATCCTAATAGGTGGGGGGAGGACCCCAATGGGTGGGGGGGAACCCCACTAGATGGGGGGGGAACCCCAATAGATGGGGGGAGGGGGGGACCCCAATAGATGGGGGGAACTCCAATAGATGGAGGAGAACCCCAGTGGGTGGGGGAGGACCCCAATGGATGGGGGGGGACCCCAATGGATGGGGAAAGCCACAGAGTGTGGGGCAGACCCAATGGAAAGGATGGGAGAACCCAATGGATGGGAACCCCATAGATGGATAGGGGGGGATGGGGGGGGGAACATGGAAGGGATGGGAACCCCCATTGGGAGAGAGCCCCCATGGGATGGACAGCGCCCAACGGAGACCCCATAGATGGGGAGACCTCTGGAGAGAGTGGAGACCCAATGAAAGGGGGAGACCCAATGCAGGGGAGTCCCATGGAATGGTGGGGGAGGGGGGAGGGGGGAGGTGGAAGGGATGGGACCCCCCCATGGATGGGCAGCCCCCAAAGGAGGGGCAGCCCCACAGATGAAAGACCACGTAGGGAGGGGAGGCCCATGGATGGCACAGCCCCAAAATGGAAGAGAGAACCCCACAGAAGGCCCACAGGAGGGGAAGGCAGCTCCATGGGAAGGGATGGGAGACCCCAACGGATGAGAGACCCAGGGAGGGCAGAGGAGCCCCTAATGATGGAACAGGAGCGCCCCACGGATGGGCAATGGGCAGACCCATGGATGGGAGCCCTGCTCAGTGACCCCCAAGTCCTCCCACCGCACCTCCCAACCCACCCAATCCCTTGGGCCTACACCCAGGGTCTCACAGCCCCCACACCCAGGACAAGGCCCAGGCTCCGTGTCCCCTCACACCCTGCCCCACACACCCCACACGTCAGGCCCCAGCTGTACACCCACGGGACAACGAACGCACCAACGCAGACTCAAATCTTAACGGGACGGGCAATAAAATCTCCCTGAAAATACAGCTCCTCTCACAACAATAACTTATCCCCAAACCAGAGCAACAAACACCGCCGAGAACCTCAGGTTTTCGGCAACAACCCCCCCCCCCGCCCCCCCAACTCCAACGGGTGGTGGGAGAAGGGAGCCATGGCCACACGCTGCCTGATGCTAAGCTATGAAACAAAGTCTATCAGGTAAAAGCTGCTTACGGAGCCCAAAGGATGCTTTTGCCACTGACGGGGCCGTGCAAATCAACAACAGCCAACAGCATGCAACCCAACCCAACGCCAAGCCCCTACCGACACCCAGAGCGCACCCCTACAGCCAAACCCTACTCAACCCCAAGGCCCTGCACCCTACGTCCAACACAAACCCAAAGCAAAACCCCCAAAACCCAACGCAAAACCCCCAAACCCAACTCTGAACTCTGATGCTCAGTGCCAACCCCTATGGTCAACGCTGACCCCCTACGGCCAACACTGAACCCAACGCCGACTTCTATGGCCAACTCAAAACCCTACCCAATGTCAGCCCCCTACGGCCAACGCTGACCCCCCGTGGCCAACACAAAACCCTACCCAATGTCAGCCCCCTACGGCCAACGCCGACCCCCCCATGGCCAATGCAAAACCCTACCCAATGTCAGCCCCCTACAGCCAACGCTGACCCCCTGTGTCCAACTCAAAACTCTACCCGATGTCAGCCCCCTATGGCCAACGCTGACCCCCTGTGTCCAACTCAAAACCCTACCCAATGTCAGCCCCCTACAGCCAACGCTGACCCCCTGTGTCCAACTCAAAACCCTACCCAATATCAGCCCCCTACAGCCAACGCTGACCCCCCGTGGCCAACACAAAACCCTACCCGATGTCAGCCCCCTACGGCCAACGCTGACCCCCATGGCCAATGCAAAACTTTACCCAATATCAGCCCCCTACGGCCAACGCTGACCCCCGTGGCCAATGCAAAACCCTACCCAATGTCAGCCCCCTACGGCCAACGCTGACCCCCCGTGGCCAATGCAAAACTCTACCACCAACTCAAACCCCCACCCGAGAAGAGGCAGTGGGAGAGGAGAGCACCCACAGCTATAAGAAAACCAGACCCATACCGGACACCCGACCTCACAGCACAGTGAAGCTTTTAGAGATTCGAATTCTTACTGAATTGAAACATCCCGACCCAAATCCTCAACGTGGCGCACGCAGAATATCGGAGAGAAATCTCTGTCATAGCAGCCAACATCCCCATAACTCCACGCACCTGCCCAAAAAGTTCCCCTTGGAGAACTCCTGGCCCCACATAGGACCACCCAAAACCCAAACCCTATGTCTGAGAGCGGTGTCCCAACAGTCCATGAGCCTGGGGCTGTGACCACTGCCCCGGGACTCCGATCCATGCCCACCACCTTCTGCTAAAGAACCTTTTCCTAATGCCTAACAGCATCCCCTGGCACAGCTCCGTGCCGCTCCTTCAGGCCACCAGAGAGCAGAGGGGTGCTGAGATCCAGGAAGATGACATCACCTGGATTCCTTTGGTCAGCGAGGTGGATAACCTTGTCGTAAAGGAAATGAAGTTCGTTAAGCAGGACTTGCCCCTTGTGAACCCGCATTGCTGCAATCAGTCACTGTTGGCTTTCAACTCCTGGAACGATCTCCATAATTCTCACTGGCACTGAAGTGAGAATAACAGCCCTGTAATTACCCGGGGCTTCTCTCTTGCCCTTCTTGGCTCCCAGATCCCCATTAAACAACATAATAATAACGGAGAGAGGTCTCATGACGACATCAGCCAACTCTTTGAGCACCTCGAGATGGATCCCACCGGGCCCCACGCTCAACCATCCATCATCCTACAGCGCAAGGAAAGGATGAGGGGGCACGGAGAGTGCAATCGCCGCGCCACTAATTGGCTCCATGCGGGACAGGGATGAAAGAATCAGCTTTTGCTGGCCAGCCAGGCACGCAGATAGCTCTGCCAAGAGGCTTGGCCAGCTCTGTGTTGTGCTTTCCATCTCACCCATGGTTTCCAACACCGTGCTTCCCTTCGTTGGCTCCGCGACCAACCCACGCGTGCCAACTCGTCTTCCCTTTTGGTGATCCGCGTTGGGTTCAGATGGGTTTAACCGCAGGGTGGAACTGCTCTCTCCTTGGCTTGGGGGGAAACAGAGCTGGAAAAATGCATGGGGAAGGAAGACCTCGAGGTCTGATATCGCTGATATTTAATGGGATGAGAAGGAGTGCAAGGAATAAGCCGTGTTCCTACGTCCCGGAAGGCAAGAAATACATTCCAATGCTTGGTTGGGGTTGGGGCTGTCGTGGGGTATTTCAGGCTCATGCCAACCGAGAGCTCCCCCAGCTTCAAGCATCCCTCCTTCCAGCTATCCCAAAATGGGTATTCCCCAAAGCACTAAGAGAAAAATTGATTCCCTACCGTTGTTGCCACAACCGAAAGGTGGAAGGGGTTACTGCAGCCTTGGAGCGCTGCCCCCAGGGAGCAGCACCCCATAATGCCTGCATGGAAAGACCTGGATGAAGGAATTCAGTGCCATCTCCCGTGGCCGTAGCTCAGCTCATGTGAAAATAGGGCAGGAAGAGAAGTAAGAGGCCGACAAGAGCTTTGCAATGAGCTGGAAGTCAAGAAAAGAATGAAAGACTGCAGAAAGTAGGTCAGGAGAGCAGCACAAGGAGGGTCCTCGGGGCACGGAGGAGGGGTCGTCACTTCCACCCTACACAAATTCAATAGGACGTGGTTCAATGGGACACAGCCCTGAGCTTTGTGACCTGGCTCCGTAGGTGGCCTCGATGGGGTCAGGTACCTCCAAAGGGTTTCTGACATCCATTCTTTGGCAGTGAACACGGGATGAGTCTGGTGGATGGGAGGAAAGGCACAAGACCCCGTCTACAAAGTTGCGGTGTTTTGATTTTGATTCCTTTTCTTCTCCTTTGCGGGGGGGGGAGAGGGGAGGGGGGCAGCCACAAATCAGAGAAAGCAAAGCTCAGAATGGATATCAGAGCTGTGCTGGAAAAAAAAAACTGGCATTGAATGTCCTCTTCCAGCTCCAGCTGTGCTGGGGAAGAGGTCAGCACTGGGGAAGGGGCTGTCATTGAGGGCCTTTCTTTGGCACCCCAACCATGGGCCATCCAGGTCAGGGTCGAGCACGTGGCAGACAAGGAAGGGCAATGCCACTCCATGAAGACAAAAGGGAAAGAAAAAATCCAAGACGCCAGCAGACAAAATTAAATTAGGGGGAAAATGCTGGAAAAAAAGAGCTGGAGGGGATAAAAACCCCAAATCCAACCGTGCCCCAAATGGGAGTCAGAGATGTGGGAAGTGCTGGGCAGGGGATGGGCTCAGAGATGCCAGTAAAAAGGCAACAAACCTTCAAGCAGAATCCTATATGAGAATGCATACAGAATAGAGTACAAAAAATATATATACATAATAAATGAGGAAATGGAGGATAAGGGTTAAGGCACAGCTGGAAGCTGAACACGGTGAAAGCAAAGGGAATTGTTCGGGTCTGGTGGGAAATAACCCCAAAAGACTTCTGACTTTTGGTCACAGTGGCCCCCATCATTTGGGAGAATTCAGTATGTTCTGAACGTCGTATTTGGGAGGAAGAAGAGAATTTTTTTTTTTTTTTAAGAATTAATTTCCCCAAATGTCCGGGGAGAAGCTGTGAGCCACCTGAAACTACAGAGACTCTCAATTGGAAGGGATCATCGAGCCCAGCTGCTGGCCCCACAGCAATGGACTCCTTAATTTTGGTTGTAAATTATGTTTTAGGGTTTCTTCAGAGAGATTTTTGGGCAAGCCAAGAGTCAACCAAGAGTTAAACCGTCAGAGCATCATCCAAAGGCTTCCTGAACGCCAACAACCCAACCACGCACCCAATGCGTTATGTGCTTACCCAGCTTTACGGCGGATATTCTGTCCAGAAATTCTCCATATTAGCCAAAATTCATTAAAAAATAATTAAAATAAAATATCAAAAACCAACAACACTTCCACTGTCCTCTCCTTGTCCCCCACTTGGGTGACCTTCAAGAGGACACATAGGGGCATGGCTGTCCCTCCATGCATGTTGGCCATGACCAACGATGGCGTTGTCTTTCAGCCATCACATGAGGTATTTATCTAGCTCTGTGCTGTATGTTTTGTCCAGAAAGCCTCAATATTTGACAAAAATCATTAAAGCTCACCTCCATCACCTTCCCTTTGTCCCCCAGCTGGGTGACCTTCAAGGGGATGGCTGTCCCTTCGTGCATGCTGGCTATGACCAACGACCGTGTTGCCTTGCAGGCTTTTTTTTTTCCCAATAACCCACAGAATAATCTTCTCCATAATTTTGCTGGGCACTGAAGTGAGACTGACAGCTCCATAATTACCGGGGCTTCTCTCTTTGCCCTTCTTGGAAATTGGAAGAGCAATAACCTGTGCCCACCCTCTACGTGCTCTGTGTTCAGAGGCGCACAGAAAGCCGATTTGGGTAGCCAAAATGTTGAGAAAAAAAGCAAACAGATCTGCAGCCCCAAACCTGATCCCCGAAGGCTGCACCAACAGAAACAAAGCTTTGCAACGAGGATCCTCCTCAGTGCCATCTACACGGGGTTTTGTTCCGTTTAGGCTTTAGAGAGGGAGGAGACGAGCAAAGGAAGGAAGGGGCAGCCCCACTTTGGAATCCTCGTCCAGCAAGGATGTAGGATCAGCTCCCTGATACTGCACCATTCAACCAACCCTCCTGCTAAGAGCTCTGTGTTACACCGAGATCCAAGCAGAAAACACCAAGCCAAACTTTGCAGAGCTGATTTGGGCTGCTGGCAGCGCCCGATTCCCCCTTGCGATGCAGGCAGAGATCTTCTGGCAGCTCACTACAACCTGCTCCTGGCCTAAATCTCATTAACGTTGCTCAAAACCTCCTGCAAACGATGGAATTGGCATAAAACATAAGCAGAGAGCGTTGGGGAGCAGTGGGAGGGAGAGGTTGCTGAGACCCGTGCCACTTGCCAGAGCTCTCAGCACTCTGACATCTCCCAAGTGACTCGAGCAAACCCATGGATTCCTAAAACAATCCCTAAGTCCCCCCCTTACAGATTAAGCACCCCATATCCCCAAATCCTTCAGACTATCTGACCCGTGCCCCCAACCTCAACCCAACAACTGTTTGCTCAGCTGCTTTGCAAGAGTCCAATCAACACCGTGCAACCCAACGACGCCGTGCAACCATCTCACGCACAACCCCGCTGTGGGGAGCAGCACTTCACTTCCCCCCCCTTTTTTTTGGGAGGTTCGTCACCTTTTAGCTGAGTTGGGTTCCGGCCCACTGCCGTTCTGCAACCTGAGATGGAGATGGGATAAAGCGGGAGGTGTTCCCAACATCACACGCCAAGAAGCTGAGCAACGCTGGCCAAACCCGTAGGCAAAACCCTAGTTCAACACACGTCCCTTTTCTCAAGACAAAAATCATTGCAGTTGAAGACAGATGGATCCCTGCAGTGAGAAGGTCACGTAGGATCACGCTGAGCACACAGCCTCTACAAGAAGGACTTCAGAGAGGTGACGGAACACCCAATGGCAATTTCTCACGGCGCACGAGCAAGCTTTCAGCCTTTGGGAGAACGCTGCTGTTGCAAAGATTTTGGGCCAAGTCAGTTTTTTGGGGGGAAGTTTGAAAGGTTTTTGGGAAGGCCATTGCTCTGAACCCAGCGCTGCTCCACGAGTATTCTGGGAGCTCTGCTGGTGGATGGGCCTCAATAAGACGCAAAGGTCAAACCTCCACTTCCCGTTGGAAAAACAACATCTAGGGAAAATGAGCAGCCAACGGGTGAACACAGCACCTTCTACATGGGTAAAGAACAGGGGGGCCACACTCGACCCCAGCGCCCAACACACGCTTCCCTGTCCCAAATACCCCAAAGCAAACACCACTGACTCAAACACCCCAACGCGCGTTCTGGGTTTATGAGTTTTGCTGACAGAAATCATCTTCCTAAGCACAGCTGCCAGCCAAGCAGGAGGCAATCCCTCCATCCGCAGCTTGAGGTCTTTCATCACCACATCTCCACCTGCCCCAAACTGGGCTCAGACTCCACCCAGCACGACGACAACGACAAAGAGGCACAAACCGACATCGGGTTCCGCCGAGCAACCCATCCCCTGCACCGAGGATCAAGAGAAGTCGCCAGCAAAAGGGTTCGTGGCTTCACTCACCGTCTCTGTAGGACTGCAAGGACTCATCTCCCCAAGATGGAGGGAATGGGGACAGAGGAGAGCGTGGAATGCTGCACTCGGAGATGGGGGTCATGCTCTTGCGGGGCACGAAGCCGTGCGGCTCTCGGCCCGGGGATGAGGGCTCCGCTCCCACCGCCGCCTGCAGCATGGGGTACTCCGCCGAGTTGGCCAACAGCTCCTTGAGGATGTTGATGGGCGAGATGGTGAGCTCCCAGTTGGTGATCCCAAAGTCTCTCAGGTGGGCCCTGGCGTGGCTGGAGAGCCCGGCGCGCGTGTCGAAGCCGGCCCCGCAGAACTCGCATCGCATCAGGCTGAACGTGCTCGGGTCGAAGTTTGCAACTGAGGAAAGAAGGACAGAGTCAGCGGGCAGAAGTTTGGATCGAGCCTTTGGGAGGGGGTTGTTAGACCCAAAAGAGCCATGAGATGCACCGTAGCCATCAAGGCTGGCCACAGCACCATACGTACCCATAGTCTGGGGGGGGGGGGGGGGTTTCTAAACCCCACCGATTAGAGCAAGAAAATAGAAAGCACGGCAAATTGAATACATACTACCTTTTTTCTTCTTCTTTTGGAAGGAAAATTTTTGCTCAATAGCTTTCACTTCTTCTGCCGAGATGAAATGCCGGACGTTGTAGCTCACACCAACCCGATTGAGGTGGCCCCGCACGTGGTTCGCCAACCCAATGCCGTTGTGGAACCGATCCGGGCAATACGGGCACTTCCTCTCCTCGTTCTTCAACATGGGCGAGTCGGAGTCCAAAAAGTCATCAAACTCTAAAGGAGAGTCCAACAGGAGCACATCCAAGGGAAGAGGCTCTTCCATCATGAACTCCCGCGATGGGAATGCTGCTTTCTTCTTGCAGGGCTTTGCCCGGGGCCGCTTCTTTGCTTTGGGGTGTGGGTTGACCTCCTCCAGCAGAACGATGGGCACCATCATCCGCAGCTGCTGCTGCTGCTCTTCGGAGGCGACCAAAGGGTCCATGGCTCTCAACGTGTCTCTGTACGTCCTCTTGAGGTCCAACGCAGCTTGAGGGATGGTGACGGGTTTGGTGACTCTGTGCTCCATCAAGTCCATGTCCGTGGTCATGGAGAACTCCCCTTCCACGCCCCCCACCTCGTTGATAAACATCCATTTGTGCCCGACCTCCTCCAGGCCCGTTGGGTGACCCCTCAGACCGTCGCCTTCGGCTTCGAGGTGCTGAGCTGCTGTTTTTTTTTTCAGGTGCTGCAGAGCAAACTGTGAATAAGCCTTCGTGGAGGAGAGCCCCAGGTTTTTGTGCCGGGCAGCATACGGGGCCGCTTTCCTGGCATGGAACCCCGACGTCGAGTAGTCCTTTTTGCTACCCCCATTGCTTCTGTTGAGTCTGGGGTGATCTACGGTGAAGCTGTGGATGTCGTAATGCGACGCGCTTTCCCGGTGGGGTGGAGGGAAGAGCTGGTCTGCTTTGCCAAAATAATCAGTCTCTGCAAAGCGGCCCGGCCTGGCGGGGCTGTAGGCGTCCCTGCTGGTTCCCGGTTGGTTGGGATCTTCTTCGTACACCTCCGCGTCCCAAGAGAGGTGGGAATGGGCGTATTTCATGTGCTCTTTGAGGATGTTCTCGTTGGGCGCCGGGAAGCTGCAGAGCATGCAGGTGCTGAGCCCTTTGCCGTGCGGAGGCGCCTGCACTTGCAGGGGCATGTGCTCATTGGGTTTGAAGTGTTTGTACATACCATGCACGGGGCTATCCTGCAGCTCTCCGCCCCCGTAGAGATTCAAGCTCTTCGCCCCTTGGTCCTTCCTCTCCTTGACATGCATCTTGGCGTGCTGCACGAAGATCTTGGAGGAGTTGGTGCCAAAGATGCACTTGGGGCACTGCAGCCGGGCTTCCCGACCCTCGTCAGGGAACTCGTTCAGCTTCTGGATCTCCTCAATGATTTTTTCCCTGGATTCCTGGTGGAGCCTTTTGTGCTGCTCTAGGGATGCAAGGTCCCCAAACGCCCACCCGCACTCACTGCAGCAGAACTGGCACTGCCCTCCGAGAGCGTCCCCATCTTGGTCCCTCCCTGGTCCACGGTTGTGCTGGAGCATGTGATCCATCAGGTGCTCCTTCTTCTTGAAGTAGATGCTGCACTCGATGCACGTGTACACCGTGGGGTCCTCCTCGGGGCCCAGCTCCTCTTTGCCCTGCTCCTCCACCAGCACGCTGCACACGTAGGGCCTCATCTCCACATCATAGGAGCTGCAGGGAGTGGGCTCCAGGGACATCAACGGGATCCTCTCCACCGAATCCTCCGAATTCACCGTCCACGACTGCTTGCCGATGGCGAGGTCGGTGCTGAGCTGCAGGGCCGGCTTTGGGATGGTCCACTCAGCTGCGCTGAGCGCGCCCATCTCACCCGCGTCCGAGTCGACCCCCAGCCCCTTCCTGTGGGACGAGGGGGTCTCGAGGGTTTTGGACTTGCTGAGGACAGGGTTCAGAGATTTCCTGAACACTGCCGGAGTCAGCGGAGGAGGCACTTCACGCACAGCCTGTCCCCGGAAGGGTACGTTGGTTGCTACATCCGTCGGCTTGCTCACGTCTTTGTAGTGAGGACTCGGGCTTCTGTTGGGTCGAGAAATCCAGTCGACCCTCTGGATCCCCCTCCTGCTTTTCTCTAAGTGCTCTTTGCCGACGCCTTCAAGTTGCTTTGGTTCAGGTTTAAGGTATTTCTCCTCCCCACTACCCACCGGTGGCCCCGTGCAAGGGTTGGGCGTCCCAGCTGCCGCCATGCCGGCGCCCAGCTCCTCAGCGTCGCTCTCCAGGTCCTCAGGATCCACCCGCACTGTATTTACAACCTGGGGATCCCCCGGGAACGCCGACACGTCCTTTGAGTCCTTCAAGCTAGAGAGTCTCTCTAAAGTGCTTTCTTCTCTGCCATCACCCGCTCGGGTCTCCAGGGCGGAGGTGTCCCAGGGCACGCTGCCGGACACGGTCATGGCGCGCAGCTCCAGGGAGCTCCTGGCGTCCGCTCTGTACAAAGCCTTCTGGAACTCTAAATGCTCTTCGGTCTTGGAGCTGCAAAAGAAGTTTGGATAGTTAACAGCTGGTTAACGGGGCAGTGGGGGTGTTTCTCCCGTATCACCCCGTACATCAAGGATTTAGGACAAAAGGAAACACGCCCAAGGACCACTCATCCCAACCCACCCCCTGTTGGTCGTTGCCCTTTTAACCCAACCGTGACGCTTGGTACTAATAAACCAAAGAGCAGGACAATGAGCTGCATAAAAACAGGACTGACATGCCAACGTGGACCACACCGAAGGTCTGTGGGACCAAAGGACAATTTGTCCCCATCACGAAGTGCAAGGCTCTCTCTGCAGCAGGAGGGGGGGAATGCTGACCATCCTCCACCTTTCCTCCCTGTTGCAGATACCCCAAATCACACTGGATTGAGTTGGTTCCTCCCCCAAATCCTCAGCAGGACCCCAAAGTTAGCAAGATCCCATCGAACAGCTGGAAAACAAGTCTCTATGGGGCAACACTACTGGTGGACTGGGTGGCATGAGGTCACCCTGGCGGTGCTGTTGACACCACCACCACAGCAAAGACGTGTTGGGTTCCGGAGAGCACACCCATGGGCAATCCAAACGGCTTTGGAAGTCCTATGTTTGAGCTTGGAAGCTTTTTCCCATACCAAAAAAAAAGGGGACCGCAAAGGTGCAACGAAGGTACCTTGATGTTCTTCAGGATGCCCCAAGGGATTGGAGACATCTGCACAGTGAGACAGAGCACCAAGCCCTTCTGCAAGGGTGGTTGGAAGCTCGCTTAGGGAATCCAAGAGATCCAAAAGCACCCGATGATCATATTCAGGCTTCTGAAGAGAGTCCAAGCAATCCAGATGCCCCCGAAGAGCAGTCATGACCCAAACCTCAACCAGAACAGAAGGCCCAACCCCAACAGGACCCACACAGGAGGAAGAGGATGTCTCCGTTAGCAGCTTCATGGGGTCTGGATGGTGCCAGCAGACCCCAACCTGTGGCCCAAGGCTTGGGGCAGGGATGGGAAGACAGAGGAGCTAAGGGTGCCACAAACTCCCACCCACACAGCGCTGATGGAAGGGATGAGTGGCCAAGAGCACCACGTCCTGGTGCTCTGCTGAAACCACTCCCAAGGGAAGAAACCCAGAGCCTCAAAGAGCCCAAAGACTCGAGATATTGTGCAAGGAGCTGCTCCAGACCAGCAGAACACTATCTCACGGGTCAGGCTGTGCTGCCAGGAGAATAAGGCACCTTTCTTTGTTGGGGACAGCGAGGCTTCCAGTTCCATGCATCTCCCATCGTTTTTAAACCTATTTATTTCCTAAAAAGCAGAGTTCAGGGGCAAAGCAGTTCCTGCACTTGCCCTTCCAGCTCCGTATCTTTCCCTGTTTTATTTCCTTTTCTGTAAACACACAGAGAAATGGAGAGGACGGGCTCTCCGTCGTCTGCGGTGTGATAGCAGGGAAACCCGATTCCCATACGCACTGCAAACGTTATTAAAAATAACTCACTAAGGAAAGTGCTGGCCCAGGAAGGATCATTCAACAGCAGGTACTAAAATAAACCTATTAAAACGTGCCGGGCATGGGCTGTATCACCGAACGAAGGCTGAAGGAGAGCGATTCCTGTAAGGAGCCTTGGGCTGCCACCACTCAATCTGCTTTCTCCAGCGTGCTCAGAGGTGTTAGGGACATCCCTAAGGAGCTTGGGAACACCCCTCCAAGCAGCTGCCTCTTCCCCTTGCACCAGGGATGGCCCCAAGAGAGCAAAACAGAACTGAGGTATTCCAAGGGGCAACGTGGGATGGGCAGAAGAAAGGGGTGGTGGTGGGAAGTGGTGAAATGAAGCTACGTTGGAGCAACCAGTGGCGCTTTGGAGAGGGGGGATGGTGCTGGCTGGCTCCAAGGTGACGTCCTTGGTGGTTGGGACAACCCTCTTTGGGAACAGCCAAGCAGAAATTTGGGGGTTTTGTGCTGTTAGCAAGGGGAGATGCTCTGCAACATCCCCAGGGCACTTACCCGAGTTCGGTCCTGTGAGCTGGGGCTGGGACAGCACCGGAGAGGGCAGGATCAGGCTCATCTGCAACAGAGAGGAAAGCTCCAAGGTCAGTGCCCAAGCGAGGCTCCTGCAGTGCAATTTGCAGTCAACGTGATTTGGGTGTTGGAAAGAAAAAGCTTTCCCAGCAGATCAACCCCCTCTGCTCCTGCTGCCCTGTCCTGCTACGACCGGGTCCGGATTACGGGAGGATTGCTGAGCCACACTTAAGAGGGTTTAATCCCGCGCAAAAGTATTTGGTGGATAATCGCTCCTGCAACTAAGCAGGCTAAAGGGGAGATGTGCACGGCTCCAGCCACGCTCCTGCCAACCTGGAGGGGTTGGTTTTGGCATCCCATGGGCTCTGGTTCCTCTGGGTGCACAGCTGAGCATCATTCTGGGCTTGGTGGTGGAACCCTTGGGATGGTGGTGTTTGCCACACACCTCCAACCCTGCTTGGGGCTGACAACGCACGGGTGAATCCTGCTGAGCTCTACCGGGCTCAGATGGACCAGGATCAGCCCTGAAGAAATGGGGAAACTCTTGGTGGTGTCCAAGGAGGATGCATGGATCACACCTGTCTGGACAAAGACCGCAAGCAGAGAGAGGAGCGGGCACAAGACCCACGTGCACATGGCAGCTATGGAGCCAAGAGTTGGACCGGATGATCCCAATGGGTCCCTTCCAACTTGGAATATTCTATGATTCTCATGACTGTAAATGACCTCCATCCCCTCCCTGACTGATGCAACCACTTGTAGATCATGATTGTTTTACAGATTGCTGCTTACGTGCCAGACGTCAAGCACGATGGCCCAAGGAATTTGGGACTACCGTTATGGAGATGAAGGAAGCAAGGCAGGACCTGCCCTGAAAGCAAAGGAACGTGAAAAGCCATCGCTGGTTTTCCACCCTAACACCTCAAGTGAGGCACGCAAGAGGCGAGAAGCTTAAAGCTGAGGATCCCTCGGAAGGAGATGATAGGTTTTGAGGTCTTTCACCTGGATGGGGCCACTGTGGCGATCCTCCATCGGCACAATCAGAGGACACGGAGACGTGGCCTTGAACTCCAGCAGCTCAGGTTTTTTGGCTTCGGAAGCACTTTGGAAAAGCCCGTTGGGATGCACGGCCAAGCTGCGAGGTCACGGGGGACAAATAGTGTTCATTCAGGAAAGCCTGAGTCACTGACCGGCCTGGCCAGGCACGCGGGGGAAGGGATGGGAAAACCCTCCCAAACGGGCAGACTGTAAAACACTTCCAAAAAGAATCAAACCGAAAGCGACAGTGAGGAGAAGGGAAACTGACGGAGGGGACGATTGGGTGAAGGGACAGCCAGGAGCCTTCCAGGGGCTCTTTGTTCCGCAGAGCTTCAGCGTGGCTCCTATTTTTAGCAGCTGTCTCCTTTAGAGGAAAACACGCCGTGATTTATCTTTCTCCTGATGAGCACGTAACTGTGCTCCCTGCAAATCCTGGTTTCTTGGAAACAGCGAGAGATGAGAGAGTTTAATGTCTTGGACTTAGCAAGCTCACATTTACCCTCTATGGTAATCCAGTGAGAGCTGCTCTCCTCCGACCATGGGAGCACAACTGCAGCTTCTCCCGGGAGAGCCACAAGGTCAACCACTCTCATCCATTGGATCCACTAGATAAAAAGGACACAGAACTATCAGAGGGTGTCCAGCGGAGGGCACGAAGGTGGTGTTGGGTCCAGAGGGCAAGATGTATGAGGAGCAGCCCCGGGCCGCTTGGTTTGTTTAACCGAGAGGAGACCGACGCCACGCTCAGCCATAGGGTTTGGACTTTGGGAGGTCTCGTGTTGAGCAGGGAGTTGGACTCGATAATCCTCATGGGTTCCTTCCACCTCGTCAAATCCTACGGTTCTATGGTTTTTCCTCTGCACCAAGAGTTAGAGCAGCCAAGACACCGAGATGCTTCCAAACAGAGCCAACACGTGAGCATGCAGCAGCCAAAACACACGCAAAGGGCAGAGATAAGGGAAACCAGCAACGTTCCCAGCATGGAATGGTTACACCAGGACCAGGAGCAATCCTACACACGGCGAACCCATTCCTAGATGCATTTGGCAAAGGATACTCACAAAATACATTTCAAAGGTCGCGAATTGAGTAATAATGACGTCTCCATTAGAGCCGAAAGCACTCCGTCTCGCCAAGGTCACCGCGGGCAGCGTTGATAAGCAGAGCTTTAACAGCATGCTCACAAGGCGTGCTTTCACCCAGGCAGTCACCACCACCATCCAGGAACATAAGGACACACTGCAAAGTGCTCTTCCACATCATTGTTCTTCCAAACGTCAGATCCTTCCTACCCAGAGGGTCTCTGGGGGCTCTTCACTACAGGATCCCTTCTACCCAAAGGGTCTCCAAGGATTCTTTTCTGAGGGATCCTTTCTACGCAAAGGTTCTCCAAAAGGGTCTTCTCAACGGGATCCTTTCAACCCAGCTAGGGCTATTTTTATTATTTTTGTTTAAAATAGTGTTGCCCTTGCAGTGATGTTGGTAGATCCAACATCCAAGGAAGTAAGTCCAACAAAGGCCCCCAGCCAGGAGGACTCAGCAAATGAAAGCAACTGGGAGCATTTAGCTTCCAGGTGAGAGCAGGAAGGTGCTGCCTAGAGCCACTAACTCGAGGGTGTGGAAAAGATGGAGCCAAACCCCTCTTGGACATGCACAGTGAAAAGAAAAGAAAGTCACAGCATGGGAAACTCTTCCCATGGGACAGCTCTGGGATGTAGATGATCTCCATCCCTGAAGACGCTCAAAACTCGACTGGACTTCAACAACTCAAACAATTCCGAAGTTGGCCATACTCTGAGCACGGGATTGGGCTCAAAGCAAAGACATCTCTTGGATGGTGGCTTCCCTCAGCACTACACCAGCTGGAAATGATGAGATGCTTTGGAAGAGTTCAACCAAGAAACTGTATTTTCCTGGAAGTCTCATACACAGCTCCCAAAGAGGTCTCCAACAACCGCCTAGAGGAGCCTACGGGAGCGAAGGTTTAAAGGAAATTCATAAAAAACACTATTTCTTAAACTTCAAAAGCTGTTGATCTCTGTAAGGGTCCATCGTCTGAATACACTGGAAGGATTCCCCTCCACCACCCAATCCTCAATGGGAGGGAGGATGCCTACCTGACCTCTAAAGCCTGTCTGCACCCCATATCCCAGCACTATGGGATGGGGAGGGAGGTTCATCCCTACCTTCAGCCCTCCTGATCAGCTGAGCTCTTCCCGAGGGTGAACATTTGGCGCAGAACAAAACCAGACTCTCCCAAAAACAAAAGAAATCAAGCAAATGGGACCAGAATTTGCAATACTACTTTTTGGACCAAGCTGAAAGTTTCCAAGAGCCTCCCAAACAAGCTGACCACCTCCAAAAACCCTGCAACGAACCAACCCGTGTTGTTTTCTTTTTTCCTCCAGCCATCTAAACGGGGCAAAAAGAGGTATTTTAGCTCCTCTACTGCCATTTAAGCAGGGGCATATTAGGCAAGCGAGTAGGCTACAAGCAAGGGTTAGGCAAGGGGGTGAGGTCTTGCATCATCTTCTGTGTAACGCAGGATGTTGCAAGGCATGAGTTAGCTCTGGAATTAAAGAGTAGCTCCTGCTCAGGGTGCAGCTTTCATCTTGGGTGTTTAATTTGAGAGCAAATGGTGCTGGAAGACTCTCTCATTGGCACCAGCAGCTTCTGCGTGTTGTAAATAGCCTGGAAGAAAAGCCACAAATCTTCGGCTCAACGCGTGGCTTTCTGGAGTCCAAACACATGGCAGTGACCCACGGTGCCAAAAAAACCACCGGTACAGTGGTGGGAAAACACTGCAGCTCCATCCCACCACCCCAACAGCAGGGATTGCTGCTGCTTTGGATGGCACAGGTTTGTATTTTTTCTTTCCAGACTAGCGCAACGAGGGTTCCCATGCAAGGAATGCATGGCCTTGGGCTGAGAAGCAAAACAAAGCAATCCCACACACACACACACACACACACACAAAAGGGAAAGGGTACAACAGCTTTTCTCCCAACTCACCATTAATAGGAGCCGCCGTTCCTACATGAATGCAGAGCCTTTCCCTTTTGCAAGAGGAGAAAGTTGCTTACACCCCAACACTCCCCTTCCACCGAGGGCAACCAAAGGAGCAGCCTGGTGTCCTGCAAACCCAAACCAAGTCCTTCTGATGACATTGCTGCTCCAGCTCTTCAAGTAGGGCAGATTACTCCTCCATCCCCAGAGGATGGCATCGCTGCTCAAGCTCTTCAATGGTGTTTCTGCCCCAAATCCCCAGGTAGGGTAGACTGTTCTCCATCAAACGGACACAGCATTGCTCCTCAAGATCCCTGACGGTACTTCTGCTCCAAATCTTGAAGCAGGGCAGAGCACTCCTCCATCCCAAGAGAATGGTATTGCTCATTAAGCTCTCTGATGGTCTTTCTACCCCAAATCTCCACGTCGGGTGGACTACTCTCCATCGCAAGGGCACAGCATCAATCCTCAATATCCCTCATGGCATTCCTGCTCCAAATCCTGCCTCGGAGCAAATTCTGCTCCATCCCAAGAGCACAGCATCGCTTCTCCGCATCAGGAATCATCACACCGCGTCTCACATGCACGTCCAAACACTCCCCGGGGCAGGACAAGACGATCTGCTCTCCACCCCTTTGCTGTGGCTTTGCCAGAGGCGAGCTGGATGTTCTGCTCACGCTCCTGAATACAGATGAGCTGTGAGTTGGGCAGAGCCGTGAATTCCACATTTCCTCCTGAAAACGGCTGTGTTTGGGGTCAGCTCTCCTCCTCCAGCGCTGGTGGAAGATCTTGGCCGTCTGCAGGTGGTGTTGGGATGCATTTCCTTCTCTTTCTGCACGATGGCAGCTCAGGGCTGTATTTAAGGACACTCCTAAGCCCCCAGGCAGGTGACCTTGAGGATAGGAGCTCTTCAAAGCCCGCGTGCTGGCAGCACATCGCGTCTCATCTGACTCGGGCTTGGCCGGCCGCTGACGGAGCTGGGGACGGGGCTGCGAGTCACAGTTACGTGTTC
Organism: Gallus gallus; assembly: GCF_016699485.2. Classification (NCBI taxonomy): domain Eukaryota; kingdom Metazoa; phylum Chordata; class Aves; order Galliformes; family Phasianidae; genus Gallus; species Gallus gallus. Next base: position 299,064 of record NC_052561.1, on the reverse strand, counting down.
TGTTTGTGCTGGTACAGGTTCCTTCGCCCCTCTGCAGATACAGAGAGCTGGAAATCAAGCTGGAAAACCCAAGGGTTGAGCAACCGGCATCCAAGCACTGATATTTCTGCTCCGCAAGCAGGAAAAAAAAACGCTGCAAAGGGCACAAACCACAGCATTCCAAATGTGGCTCCGGACTATCAACCAAAGGATCCCCTACTTTTGGTTGCTGCCATCCATCAGACGATGCCCAATCCACTCTTTCAGGCTACACCGAGCTGCAGTAGGAGCAGAACCATCCGTATTTGGTCCCTTTGGCTCCTTGACCTGCTTCGCAGATCTGGAGATGACCCAGAGTGAGATGAAGGGTTGTACAGGCAAGATAAACGCAGCGTGAAATTATATGATTTATATGAATTTATATGAACTGATAGACCAGCTCCAACTGGTGAACAACCACCCACCCTGTTGAAACCACACATGAAACATCCATCCTTGGAGCCTGTCCCAGCTGAACCAAACGAGCAACCTGCTCTTGGCTTTGGCATCCAACTCAACACTCCCCCCCAAAAAAGCAACGAGGCTCAAAGCTGCCCGGCTCAATTCTCCACACCCAAAAGGGCATCGAGGCTCAAAGCTGCCCAACTCAAGTGCTGCTGAGCAGCCCCAAGTCTCTTGCCCTTCTCAAAGACTCAGCAAGTCCTCAACCCGGGCCTGATTCGAGGAGCAAAAGAGTCAAATCCTATTTCTATCCCTTCAAATTTCTATCCCTTCTATTCCCTCCACTCTCAAGGCTTGGGAAGACAGGTGAGATGTAGGAGCACCATCTGGAAGAGGAGCAAAGAGGAGCAGGTCTGGCTGGCTGATGGGTCGCTGCACTGCCCCACTGGGCTTGGGGGAACCCCACAGCTATAAGGGGACATCACAACAAGCAGGAGGAAAAGCTCGACGTCCTGGTCCCACCAAGGTGAGATCTTATGGCAAGAGGAACCGGCACCATGAAGAATCCCAGAGACAAGAACCTCCAGGCACTACTGGAACTCTTTGAAGTCGTGTAGAGACGCAAATATTCACAACTAATGGGCGCAGAACAAGGATGAACGCTGACACAGAACAAGAGCATGGAGAACCGACCGCATCCAGAGAAAAGCCACCCCGAATCACGACATCATGGAGACAAGACAAGACACAGCCATCCCACGTTCCCCATCCACCAGCAATGTTTGGTAATGGCCACATCCACGGGCACGAGGAAACCCTGAAACCACTCCAACAGAAGGGCGAGTGCCAGCCTCCCCCCTGCTCCCACTTCCCCTAAAACCAAGCCTGCACGTTTCCACCCTGTGTGCACTGAGCCACACGGCAGGGAACCACGTTCCCATCCACCCAGTGCCCCATGCAGTTCCTAGATCCCAAACCCAGGGATGTGCTTTCCCCCTACCTGGACGCCGTGCACCCCAAGAGCTCACGCTGGGTCCCACCACGTGCGCCTCTCTTGCATGGCTTATTCCGTCCCCGTATCACAACAGGCTCTCCCCTGAGCAGTTACAAATGCAACGCCTGCTCAGGAAGTGGTCTGCGGAGGGCTGCAGGGGGTGGAGGGCTGCAGGAGGTGGGGAACGGCACAGTGAGAGGGGAGGGCAGTGGATGTGCTGACTCAGCAGCCGAGCACACGCCGGCTCATCCCGGCTTTGGAACGCTTCGTCTCAGCCACGGGGCTGCTCCCACCCACCCCGATCCCATTGCATCCTGCTGGGCATGGCACCGCATGGATCCGAATCCCTCCAGCTCTCCGTTCCCGAAGGGGTTGCATCTCTCTGGGAGACGCTTCGTTTTGGCTTCATAGGATTTTTCTGCCATCACTGTCACGCCCGAGCTTAACTCGAATAAATTGAAACACGAGCCCAATGTCTGCATTGAGCTTGGCTGTGCCCGGGCACGCAACATCCAGTGGCTCCAGAGAGCATTGCAGCTGATCCAGACAGATCAGAACACGTTGCACCAGGACAGAAATCCCACACAAACCCTTCTGGAAAGGATCTGGAGCAAGCTCAGAGCTTCGGCACCCATTTACGCTCGTGAAAACATCATCTCTTCCAGCTCAGATCCACCAACCTTCCAAAAGGGGGACCTGCAGGACGGCACCAACTCACTGTGCTCTGAGAGTGTGGGAGGAGCGCTCACCCATAGACACCAACGCTAATTCTCACCACAGCACCCAAGTTGCAGCAAGCTGGAAACAAACAAACAAACAAACAACAAACAAACGACTGAGCTAAGCTAAACCAAACCAGCACTGCTGCAGGATGGAGCTGTAGGAAGTGTGACAGTGCTGGTGGAGCTCCCCGGGATGTTTCTGGGATCCGCTGTGACCTGACACAGCTCGAGCAAACGGATGGATCAGGGAGAAGCAGGGATGCTGCTCGGTGAGGCTGAGCTCAGCGGGGATGCTTGGGGTTCAGATGGGGATGTGGGCACCCATCCCGCTGTGGCACTGGGATGTCTCCCCCGGGGGGATGAGCAGCACCCAACCCGAACGGAGCCTGGGGCAAATCCAGCGAGAGGAAGAGGGTGAAGCTGGGAATGCAGCACCTCGTTCCACCAGGAAGATGTCCTTGCAGGGAGGAAGGGCGATGCCTGCGGGTCCTACAGACACACCACAACCTCAGCTGCATCCCAGGTCCCTCCAACCCTTGTAGGACCACCGAGGGCAGAACCAGCGGGGGTTCTCTTCCAAGAAAGGGGTCGACCTGGCACGGAACGGAGCCAGAGGAAGAGGAGGAGGTGCTGCCGGCCAGGAGGAAGAGCTGAATGCTGTCCCAGCATTGGGGTGATAATCCTGCATGATCCTGGAGCTCCGCATCGCTGCTGCAGTGAGAAAGGATGGAGAGATCGTCCCAAAAGAGCCAATAAATTGGGGTGAGCTGAAGGAAAAAGGCTCCCGGAAGCTCACAGGCTGCACAGTAGAAGACCTCAGTGACTGCATGGAAGCCACGAGTCGCTCACGGTGTTAAGGGACAAAAAAAAAAACAACTCAACCACAGTTTGCAACCTGCAGTGCACAGCTGATTCTGCAAAGCGCCGCCGAGCAGCAGCGGAGCAAAGCCAACCCCTTGTCAGCAACCCGGGCGCGCTCCGTAGGCGTCCACTCCTTGCTGGAAGTCCAACCGAGGCGGAAAAGCTCCCGTTTCTCCCCAAAACTTGCATTGCTTGGCACGGTGAGGAGCCCTCGATGTGAGCCAGAAACGCACCGGGGGAGGTTTGCTGCTTGCAAACGAGTTAAGTGAAACTGAAACAGGTGTGAGCACGGGGAGCTGCGGTCGGTGCCGCCGAGCAGCGTGGCGTGTTTGGCTTGGCACGGCCGGGTGGAACCCGACACTGCGCTGCTCTCCCCTCCCAGCACTCCGAGGCAGAGGACACGCGTCCACTTCGGGGTTTCCTTTGGGTTTTCTCCTGTTTGAAACGGGGACAGTGGGCCGGACGGAGCCCAAAGGCTTGCTCTACTGACCAGATGGACTCTAGTGATGGGAGGCGTGATTATCCTTTGGGGCTGTTGTTGCTGTGGTCAAAACCCTCCTTGCTGCCTTCCAAAACTCACAGCCGTGTTCCTCCTCAGTTTGCAGCTGGTGTTCCCCACAGCGACCTCCCAAGCAAATCCCAAACGCTGCACCCTGCAAATATTCCCATCTCATCTCTGTTTCCCAGCTGGAGTTCCTCCCCGTGGCCGATCCCTTTTTTCTCACCCCCGGATCCGTTCCGTTTTCCACCTCACAGTGTTTCGGGTCCATCTCCACGTGGGACGCTCGGTTGGAGGAGGAACCTCAACAGCTTTTGGGTCCCCTTTGGTTCGCCTTTCACCTTGCTGGAGCCTTGCCACCATAGAGACCCAACGGGCAGTGGTGACCCAATGACAACCCAACTCTGCTCTCCTGTCAGCAGCAGTGTTTAAAACGTGAAAATCCGTGATCTGAACCCCCAAACGGCTGCTGATGAGGGCTGCAGGCTGCGTCCAGATGTCCAAAGCTTGCAAGAGTTTGAGTTTGGTGGTCCTGGGGCTCCCAGCAGCCCGGTCCCAGGGCTGGATAAGGAAGGAGGAGGAGGATGCTCCTTCCTCTGCTGCGCTCGGATCGCAACAGCACCAACCCATCCAACACAGCAATGCAACCCCAAGCCCCAAACCTCCACGAAACCCCATTCCTTTGCCCCACAGACCCCCCCGGGGGCTCTTCTCCCCGAGGTGTTTCCACACCTGCATTTCTCCCATCCCAGAGCTTTGTTTGAAAAACAAAAGCCAAGTGCGAATGAGCGCTGCCTGCAGGCACACGGTCTCCTTTCAGCCCTTTCACCTTTTCAGAGGCCATTCCCGGCTGTTGAAAACCTTTCCCCCCCACCCTCTCCTTATCAGGGCTCTGAGTAAATCCATTCTCTCAGCCCCGCGCTGCTCCATCCAGCTTTAAGCAAGATTTATGGGGCGGGCGGACGAAAACTTCCTCGTCAGCAGAGGACACGTCCAGGACCGAATGAAAGGATGGTTTCTCTCCAAGCTGCTTGAAAGCCATCCAGACTCTGTTGAAAGCTCCTCTCGTTTGGATCCATCCCTCCTCCAGCTTCCAGCAGGTCTCGGCACACGCACAGTTCCCACTGAAGTGGCATTGCTTCACCAGCGATGAACGTGAGCAGCTCACGTTGCCATCTCCTCTTCTTCAAACCCTGAATCCCCCACCCTGATCCACTCTTTCCTCTGTCTGCTGGCACGCGTTGACTTCACCGTTGCTAAACAAGGCTTAAATCAACTAAAAAGCAATGATAGGGAGCCCTGAGAGGCTCAGCTCTTGTCTATTTGCAGTACTGGCGGTGCGAGGAGCCCTGAAGGGATTTTTGGATGCCGTAACACCGTAGAAAACCCTCAGCTGGGTTTGATCCCAACCCTCAGTTGGGATCAGCTGGGATCAGCTTCTCACCAATGGGATCAGCTTCTCACTGTTTGCTGCTGTCAGCCTTTAACGAGCCGTCCTCTCTGATTACAGCCAGGAGCTGGGAATGCTCATTAATCCCACCGACACACGGCGATGCCAACGAGCTGGACTGGCCCTTGGCTGGGGGACGAGATCTCGAGGATGCCAAGTGTTGGGTTATAACAGTGAGCACAGCTGGCTTATAGAATCACGGAATCGTTAAGGTTGGAAAAGACTTCTAAGGCCACCAAGTCCAACCATCAACCCACTGCCACCACGTCCCTCCATGTCGCATGTCCACGGTTCTCGAACACCTTCCAGGGACGGTGACACCACCACTGCCCTGGGCAGCCTTCTCTGGACACACTCCAAAGCCACAGCATCTTTCTTGAAGCGAGGAGCCCCGACTTAACACAGTATTTGAGGTGCATTATTACAGCAAGTGCCCACTGGGTCGCCGTCACGGACAGAGTCCATGGGGTTGCCATCGCGACCATCACCCCCATTGAGTCATCATCACCCACTGAGTCACCTCCGTGGCCATCGACCACTGGGTCACCATCACCTGTTGGGTTGCCATCATGGCCATCACCCATTGCGTCCCCATTGCCCATTGGGTTGCCATCGTGGCCATCGCCTGTTGGGTCGCCACTGTGGACGGAGCCCATAGGGTCACCATCACAGTGATCCGGCGGGGTGGAAGATGAACCAAGATGGGACCCAAATGCCACTGAGATCCCTCTTCCATCTAAGTATCCCAGGTGGAGATGGACTCTAACCATCATGGGGTGGAAAACGGGACCGATGTGAGAATGAAGGGATTGGCCACAGGGAGGAACACCAGCTGGGAGACAGAGATGAACTGAGAATATTCACATGGTTCTGCTTGCAAGGCGTTTGTGGGGACCACCAGGTGCAAAGTGGGGAAGAACACAGCTGCCATTTTTGGGAGACAGCGAGAAAACGGAGGATTTTGATCACACAAACAACCCCAAACAACGATCACACCTCCAATAACTGTAATAATGCATAACTAGAATAACGCATCCAACAGCACAGTTACCAGGAGGACAAACCAGACACAGAGCAGTGGGGCAGCAGCAGGGGAAGAGAAGCAGCAGCTCAGTTCCACCCTAGTGACAAACCCACATGGGATAAGCTCCCCCAGATCTCCTACAAAAAGGACACCACGTCCCAAAACCAACTATTCCCCCCCCCCCCCAAAAATGCTGCAAAGCACCGAATGGATCAAATCTAGCATCCCGATGACACGTATACATGATGCTGCGTATACACCGTGTAAACTCAATAATCATTTCTTCCTCAGCAGCAAATGCTGGAGAAGGACGAGCATGGCCCCATGCCGGAGCATGAGCTCATTGTGCTGGGGCTGGAAAAAGGTGACGGTATCTCTGTCCCCAGCCTGACCCTGTCTTACAAAAGGGGTCACTGCCACAGCCACGTACCCTTTATTCCCTCCCAGATAGTTTTTATCCCAACTGATATCGAGGAAAAATAAAATAAAATCAAATAAAATGAGGTTTGAGCTGTTTGCTGAGTTCTTCCGGACATCTGGCAGCCTGGATGAAGCAGCCCGGGCTGTGGGGCAGAAGCAAACAGCCCCCAAACCACGGCACGCTGCACCCCGAGCTTCATAGGTGCAAGGCCAAAGGCTTGCCCCATGCCCAAGCCTGGCTTTGCACAGCACAAACCAACCTTGCACCCAGCGCAGCAGACAGACGTGGCCGCGTCCTACTTTGCACAGCAGCAGGAGAACCCACAGCCGTGCCCCCAGCTTATTTTTAAACCACGGCCCCGTTAGCGCAAGCAGCGGCACAGGGGACCAGGCCTGGGGACGTTATTTATAGCTGCCATGGAGTGGCACAGCAGCTGCTCCACACCTTGCGTGGCCCCACAGCAAGGGGGGCAGAGCGCACCCCTCCTTGCCTTTGGGGCTCCAGCTTTGGGATCCAAAAGGGGCCAAGAAAACACCTCTATGGACTCTTGTCCCATCCTTTTGGTGGCGCGCTTGGGGACCACGGCGCAACAAAGCTCCCACCCCATGGGGACGTGGCTATGCTTGCCAGCAACCCCACAACCCAACCTCTGCCTTGCTCCCAAACCCTCATCCTGACGGCCACCAACCCCAAAAGCCTTTGAGGAGAGATCCCCTCCACGAGGCTGCGTTGGAGGACATGCCACGTGCTTCTTTTCCATGCAACTGCAGGGTCACCAAGTGCACTCCAGGTCCCAGCTCCAGCTACGCTCTGTCTGTTGTCTTGGACTCCAGCGTTGGGTTATTTATTTGCTAAGCAACAACATGACATCTTTCCTGGCACCGCTCTCAGGCTACGAGGCTGATGGCACGGTGACGAGCGGGGTTACCGGGACTGCACGCTCAGCTCCTCGGTGAAGGCATTCCTACATCCACCAGCATGGAGAACGCGCTGGGAAACGGCCACGTTGCTCCTCATCCACGCAGGAGACCTCCATAAAGGCTTCAGGTCTCCGGAGGAAGGCGGCAGGGACTGTCCCCAGGCGTTAAGGCAGGAGATTCAGCATGAGCTGCGCCCGCTCGGTCCGTCCTGTGATCGCATATCTTTCTTGGACGGAGTTCAAAGGCGGCCGTGGAAACAAAGCGTTGGCAAACACACCTTGGGAAGGGCTTGGGAGAAGGGTTGGAGGCCACCAGAGCTCTCTGCAAAACCCCCACAGCCAACTCAAAGCACCACTTCCCACCCCGCAGTGCTTCCTGTTGGGATCAGCGCTGCAAAACCAACGTGTTTTTCCCCCCCAAAACTCATTCCAATGCCTTGCAGTTGGGAACGAGGACGGCATCTCAAGGTCTCACCTCCCCACCCAAGCCCAGATCTCAGACAAATGTAGGCCGTGTATGTTTTGGCTCCTCAATGTCCTCATTGTATCTTCCAGGCTCCTACAGACCAAGTGCTCCAGCTCTGCACAAGATCCTACACACAGAGAGGGGCAGCGGGACGTAATTTTGGGGTAGGGTCAGTGGGGCCAGAGAGCAGCACCACAGGACTCTCAGTGGGGCAGAACTGAGGCCTTCAAGCTAAGAGAGAGCTTAAGGATTGGGATAAAACCATGCTGAGCTTTGGCCGTGCCAGGATCTGCTCAAGGGTCTCCCAAATGCATTACACGTGGGCATCCATCCCCATTCCCTACGCATCCACACGGCCCCAAAGCTGAGCTTACACCGATTTCTTTGCCTTTTGGGGGGTCCATTCGATGTTTCCCACTGAACTCCCACCAACCTGGGCCAGGACGGACACACAGACTCAACCAAGAGCTCTCTGCAAATCCCCACGGCCAACCTTAAGCGCCATTTCCCACCCCAAGGCGTTTCCTATTGGGACCCACCTTGCAAAAGCAATATGCCTTCCCCCCAAAAAACTCATTCCGATACTCATTCCCCCCCCCCAACCATTCCTAAAACTCATTCTGATATCTTGAAGTTTGGAACTAGAACAGTGCCATAATGCCTCACCTCCCTACCCGAGCCCCAGACCTACCCACCATTTCCCACTTCCTATTTGGGATCCACCTTGCAAAACCAACGTGTTTTTCCTCCCAGAATACATTCCAGCACTCGGCAATCAGGAACGAAGGCAATCCAGGTTAGCATAACAAAAAAATCTTCTATCACCAAAGTCACCTTATTTATCACCAGACCCTTCATTGGAAGTCACCAAGGCAGGAGAAACTCACACAAACCAACCCAAATCCAGCGTTCTGCTCCTGGAATCCCAGGGACCCCTCAAATTTCCCAGGAAAAGCAGAATTTATCTGTTTTTCCTGCACACAGATGAGTTGTCACCATGCCCCACCATCAGATGCACTCACAGCACTGATGCTTTTCTGTCTCTCCCCCTCATCTCCATCGCTCCGTGGCACCTCGGTTATTCAAGCACCGTGCAGATTTTGCTCTTTTGAGTGGAAGCAAAACTCATCTTTGCCCTTTTCCTGCTCCCATCCCCTCCAAAAAGGGCACTCCACGCCACCATCCCAAAAAACGACCCGAATCTGGGGAACTCCATTCCGGTGGTTTTTCCTTGCAGCAGCACAAACCCGCGGTGACCTTACGATCATTCCGTGGGACGTCCCTGGAAAAGCCCTAATGAGTTCTGCTTTAATGACAGTGGTGACAGCAGTGGCCCAGAGAGGACCAAGGACACCCACGAGGACAGATTCCATGCCTGACAAATCACTGTGGAGCTGCGCTGTCCCCATTCCCATCGGGTTTTTCCCCAGCTTGCAGGTAGCAAAGAATGCAGGGAATGGAGCTGCACGGGGAAACTGAGTCACGGGCAGAGCGGTGCAGTTTGAGGTTATCCCTTTTTTCCTCCTCTCTTAAGAGGATTTAAGCCAGATATCAAAATCAGGATGCAGCCGAATCGTTCCCCAGCGGTAATTAAGACCCAACCCAAAGACAACGCCGTCCCCAACCTCCCGTGGCCGCAGGTGGGGACGATTCCCAAACACAGCTGCGCCCCATCGCTGTTGTTTCAGCCATTCAGTCACTCCTGTGGGTGTATTTTGGCACAGAACCTCCCCCAACCTGCAGCCCCTCGACATCCCAGCTGAGCACAAAGGCAAACACGGCCCTGAAGCTCTCACGCATGACACCGGGCTTGAGTGGGCTCTTGAGTTTCATTCCAGCAGAAAGAAAGAAAGAAAGAAAGAAAAAAAAAAAAAGGACAAATAAAACATTTAAATATCAACTTAAGGAAGGCTCAGCCTTTCCCAGGAGTGATCTCAGTTCAATTGGGGCTTGGGGGGGGGGGGGATGAATGGAAAGCAACTCCCGGCCCGCAACAGCGGATCTCGCAAGAGAAGGGGATGCAGAAGAAGGGATTGCGATGGAAAAGGAGGAAAAAATCGACCCAAAAGGTGGGGAAACAGGAGGGACGTGGAGGTGGGATGAGGGCTGTGCCGCACGCAGCCCAGCGGGGCGCTGCCCTCAATGTCAGACCTGTATAAATCAAACACGGCCCCTCCCCAACCTCCTTCCCCCTCTCCTCTTCCTCAGCGGGGCCGGGCAGTTTTTCCACGTTTCTTCTTTTTCAGATCTCTGGGAGAGCTCCAGGGGTCGGCTCGCCCCACACAGGAGGGTTTGGGGTCGTGTTCTGTCCCTACAAGAGGGCCACAGTACTGAAGGAACCCATTGGGTTTGATTTTCCGCCATCGCATCCCCCAAAAACACACGGTGGATTTACTGATTTGTCTCAATTTCGGATTACTCCTCGTGGGACACGTTGGGCTGTTCCTCTCAGTTGGTGATTTGGGATGAAAATGCCCCTTTTTTAGCCTGGTGAGCACGAGATGTTGCCTATACCTAAACCTGAACCAGCTGAACCAGTTTGACACATGGCATTGGTTGGAAATCCATGCTGGGGACCTCATAACGCTCCACATTGCAACAGAAATCCCACAGTGGGACATCACAACATTGGGGACACCTCTCACCTTCACAGCTGGATCTCCCTATGTTGGGGACCTCATGTCACCCTGCACTGCCACAGCAACCCTGAAGTTGGATGCTCCGATGTTGGGGGACCACGGAAACACCTCTCACTGCCACAGCCATCCCAAAGTTGGATGTCCCCAACACTGGGGACCTCGTGACACCCCACGTTGCCAAAGCAATCCCAAAGCAGGCTGTCCCAGTGCTGGGGGGACCTGGGGACACCTGAAACTGCCACGGCAATCCCAAAGCGAGACATTCCCTGCACAGGAAACCTCACGGCACCATTCCCAAACTGCTTTGTACCTCCCTTCCCCCCTCAGCAAGCCCCAAATCCCCACCTGCCCCTTCCTGATCACTCACCTGTAGGGACACAATGGGGACGAGACAATGTGCTCCAACCAGCGGGACAAGGGAGAGCCCAGTACAAAGCTCAGCCTGCTGCGACTGTGGCTCCAACTGCCCTGCCCCAGCTCTGCTGATATGGGGAGGAAACCCCCCGGGCAGGGGCTGATAAGGGTCCCGTGATGCAGGGGGCGCGCGGGGAGTTGCAAATGCAGCCAGAAGATAAGGGCTTGGGATTGAGATCCACGAGTGTGCTGCTCCGCTCGCTTAGCCACAAAGGAGGGAGGGGACCGCAGAGCATCCCCATTTCCCTCCAGGAAAGCACAGTTTGAAACTATTTATTGCCCAAATTGCTTCGGGGAGAGCACAAACAGAGCCCAAACTGCTTCTCACAGAGGAAAGACGGGACACAAAGCCACCAAAATGCAAAGGGTTTCCATTGGGGTTTCTTCCATCTGCTCCCAGCGCTGGCTCTGCGCTCATCAAGTCCTGAGGGGCCGTGGGTGATGTGTTGAAATCACCCAAACCAGAACACGAGGCTCCTCTGAGCAACGTGGGGAACCCAGCATATTGCCAACACGGAGACGCTGCGCATCCCTCCACACCAAACCTGCCTTCCTCCGGGGATCTTTAAGGGAAAAAACCCTGAGTTCTGCTCAGCACCAAGCAGGATTTGCCCTCCAGCTCAGCACAGAAGGAAAACTCCCTGCCCTAAACCTCACGCCCGGCTGCCCTGCATTGCTCATTCTTCAAACACTCCTTCCCCCTCCGTGAGTTAATTTTCCACCCGCTGTCCGCGGCGGAGGAACTGAAAGCCACCTTCCAGACAGGAGTTAATTAACGAGGCCAATCACCAGCCGGGATCCCAAAAGGAAAGAGGGAAAGAAGGAAGGGCTGTGAACGTGCAGGATGCATGCAAGCACCCTGAGTGATGCAAAACTTTTGGAGGATGCAGGCATGGCACAGAGACGGGGAAATCCTCAAAGTAGGCGAGGGAGAGATGCTGGAAAATCAGGGATGTGGGGAAAAGCAGCAGCTGCGTGGAGCTGCCCTGCAGGAACAGAGCTGGGAGAACACGGACAATATCCCAAAAGCACAGCAGCATTGCTCACACACACCCAAGAGCCCTTGGAGTAAGATTCCCCATTGGGGTCACCAATGGGTAATAGAGATGCTCAACCCAACCAGGTGCAGGCGGCGGCGTTTCGGGCCCAGAGATACCCAAAAGCAGCCACAGATGGCAGATCTGACTCACCAAGCGTGACCGAAAGTTGGGTTTGCTGCAGTGAGAGGGGCTCAGCACTGCCCAGGTGCATCCTGAGCTCCCGAGGTGACACAAAACACACACAGCTGCAACCCAACGCGCTGCCTGTGAGTGCTTTCGGGGCACACGGTGGGCCCCCAACATCAGATGGTCCCCAAGTGCCAGCTGTTGAGATTTGGCTCTTCCCATGGAACAGATCCTGGTGCCACCAGTCTCAGTGATGGAGACGTGACCTCAGTGGGTCACCAGAGGTCTTCAGACAGGTCCCCGGCCACCTCGTACCCTTCCACTGAGCGTGATGGCACACGTCCCATTTGGAGTCCCCCAATAAGGCCCAACTGGGGTTTGGCATGCCTGTCCCTGGTGCTGAACCCAGACACGAGCACGCTCAGCTTCCTCCTTCTGCCACAACCCCAAGCCTTAAATCCACACATCCCCCACCCCAACGCAGCTCCGTTTTCCCAAATCCTCAGCACCGTGTGGCAAAAACGTCTCCAAACCACGCAAGGAAAGAACCACCGCAAACCAGAGCTGGGCAACACCAGCAAGACCCGGGCTGCCAAACAACCAACAGGCAAAGCCAACGCAACCCCAAACCCAACGGCAACCCCAAACCCAACCACGACCAAGCAAGAGATGCCACCACCCCGTAGCAGAACCCAAGGGGACTCACCGGCCACGTCGCAGGCTTCCAGGGCAATGTCGGGCTCTTGGCGGGACAGCGGAGAGAAGAAGACGGAGTCCTCTTGTAGGGGGGAGAGATCGGTGCCGGAGGGTCCCTTTGTGTCCCTGCTCATTGTCACCAAGTCATCAGCGGTGTAGAAGGCGGCTTCGTCGAGCTCCGTCCCCACTTCCACCGATGTCCCAGATAGAGCCGCGCTCTCCAGAGGCCTTTTTGCATCTTTCACAAAAGCAGCTCTTCTCTCTTCACCTTGGGGGCAATCAGGGGCAGCAAAATTCTCTTTGTTTGGCTCCAGTGGCATTAGCAGGGCTCTGCTTCCATCTCCCTGGCGCTCTCGCTGTTGCTCTGATAAAGTAGGGACAGCTTTCTCCATCCCTTGCTGATTGTGCTGTGTCACTTGGAAAAAAACACCGCGCTGGGACTCGGGAGGGTTGACGGCCAGGGACAGCCGGAAAAATCTATAAGAAACAGAGATAAGAGAGGGGAAAATGAGAGGAGCGCGGCCTCACCGAGGCGGAGGAGGCTGTGAGAGCAGCAGGCTCCATCCAAGCTGCCGTTCCCAATGCTCATCCCCTATTTCCCAAGTCAAGCCCCGGGTGAGATTTCGGGTCCCATCGCTCATCCTTTGCGCAGTGCCGGGTCCGTCCTGGAGGTGATGCAACCAATACGAAGCCTTCCCCCCATCCCATTATAAAGAGGGGAGATGGACAGCGTCCCTCTGCTTTGGGACCATTCATCCCCTCTACCCTTCTCACGAGCCAGAGAAAACCCTCAAACCCGTTATTTCCTCCCCAAAAAAGTACCCGAGTCCCATAACATTGCTGCTGGAAAGAGCGCAGTTTGAACCCCGAAAGCCCCCTGGGCTCCCAAAATCTGGGGGTCTTTGGGACACTGCAGACACTGAGGGGCTGAAGGAGCACCGACCCCACTGCCAACGCCGAAACGACCCCAAATCCAAGAAATCCTCTATCCCCACATTGAATTAAACCGCACGGATCGAAGCAAAGTGGGGATCCTCCAAGGGTCCCAGTGAGCCAGGTGGGTTTGTCCCCCTAAAACCAGTGCTGCTCGGTGCTGTGCTGCAAGCACGAGTCATAGGGGGGGCTGAGAATCACCTGGAGGAAGGGAGATCTCTGCCATGGGTGCAGGGCAGGGGAAAAAGAAGAAAGCGGTGCTAAAAAGCGTGGCTTATCAGCTGGATAAAGGCACCGGGGGAGAGCCAAGGAGCTAAATTTACACAGCCAGGGAAGGAGAAGGCAGGGAGACTATAAATACCTTCAAGGTAACAATGCAAATGAAGAGAGGGAATTATTCGAGCTGCTATCAGCCACTGTAGCCCGAGGCCGTGGGAGGAGAGCGGCGGAGCCGAGCGGAGGCACGATGACCCCAAAACCCTCTTCTTTCCTCCTGAGAAGCCGCTTTGCTGGCTTCACCCCCATGGTGGGGCAAGCTCCCCAACATTTGGGCTACTCTGTCCCCAGCTGGATTTAAAAAACCCTAAAAAATACCCCAAAATAGGGGGTCCGCGTGCCAACGTCGCCTTCCTGCCAGACTATCGGGGCTCAACTCCTGTAGATGGATGAGGTTTGGGCACCCAACGGGACCCTCAAGCACCCAATGGGACCCCCAAAGCACCCAATGGGACCCCCAAAGCACCCAACGCTCACGTGCAGTCGGACGACTGCATTTCCAGACAGGGTTTTGGAACTGGAAGCACTTCGCACCCAATGCCGCCATCCCGAAGCTGCTGACCCCAAGGGCTGGGTAGAAGATGCTCAGCCAAGATAAAGCCAGATCCCATGGAAAATTCCCCCTTTTTCTTGCTTAAATCCAGCTGCAGGAGGACGCAGAGAGCTGCGGGACGTCCTCTTGGTGTCACCCCATTCCCCACCACATCAGCCAGCTGCAGCCGGTTGGACCACTCAAACCTCAGCCCCAGGTCGGAATACACCCCAAAAAGCCATGAAATCCACCCTTAACTCAAGAGCAGGCTTCAATTTCACTGCGGGAGCCAAAGGGAAACAGTGGCCCAACAGATGAACCCACTGCCTCCATGCCAAGCGTTGGGTGCTGTGAGCCATAAGCGGTGACAGAGCGAGACCTGAAGGGAGCAGGATTGGACCCGGGCAGCACCGAGGGGTCAGCAATGGGGAGACTTCACCCAAAGCCTGGGAGAAGTTGGAGTAAAAGGAGGGAAATCGCCCCAAAACGCATCACCCCCTTCCTAACACTGCAACTTTCCCTTTGCAAGATGTGATGTCCCCCTCTTCTCCATAGGGACCAACCGCCGCCCTCCTCCTCTTCCTCCTCCTCCTCCTCCATCTCCCAACGCTCAGTTGGGGTTTTGGAGTCCGATGGGGGAGGAGAAGGGAGATTTCCCCCCCCCACACCCACCTCCGCAGCTCAGAAACCCACAGGGAAAAGCAGCGGATGCCTCCATCCTAAAAAGGTTGGGGTCGGCTCCGTCGCAGCACCCAACCGTTAACCCAACCACGACCCAACGCTCTCAGCTTCCAAAAACCCCCAATCCCGACCATTTCTGGTCTCTAAAAGGCAAAAAAAAATAAATGAAAATAGAATAAAAAGAGGAAAAAGTGACCGAAGTTGTCTCACCACGCTCCCCAGCACCCGTTCATGGCGAGGGATGGAGCAGCACTGCCGCATCCCTCCCCCAACCCATCGCCCCATGGCCATGCAAAGGCGGAGCGCAATTTAAATGCTAAAATGGTTAAGTGGGGACAATCGCTTCCTTTCCTGCGAGCCCAGGATGGGGAAATGCCCCACCGGAGATCCCACGAGGCCGGGTGGCTCCTGGTGGCATCGGGAGACTTTTTGGGGAGCCTTTTTGACCCCTATTTTTTTTGGGGGGGGGGGTTAAGGGCTGAGCGCAGCCGAAGGCTCCGGTTGGGTTCTCCCAACAGAACGTTCCGATCTGCGGCGCTTCCGAGGATTTCCTCTTCGGGGCACAACTCCTTCCCAAGCAGAAACGCAAAGGGTGAACGATTGCAACGGAATTCGATCCAGGAGGAATTTAGGGAAGCGCCCCCCCCCCCCCCCTCCGAAAAGCTCCAAGCGATCCACGATGGTATTTTCGGGTTGGAGCTGAGATCCCGGATGGTTTCCCTCCACGGCGATGTTTTCAGAGCGGAGGTTGGGTTGGAAATGGGATCCCAGAGGATTTCCTTCCTCGGAGAAATCAGATTCCCTCCACGTGGCCCAAGCAGGAAACCTTCCCGAAGCCGCGTTAAGCACAGCATTGGGTTTTCCTCCTTGCCGGAGTTGGGGAAGGATCCCCCCCTCCCCAAAAAAGCTCCTTCCTTCTCTTTCGCTCGTATGGCTGCAGTGCTGGGATGGGAAACGCAGCGTCGGGTTGGGATTCACCGTTCGTTCTGGGATGATCCCAAACGTTGGGCTCCACGTGGAGCCGTCGCGACGATGCGGAGCTGAGAGCTGCTCCAAAGGGACAGCAATGATGGTGGGACGTGGGCAGGCATGAGCTGCATGGGGAGGAACGCTGACCCCAAAGCCCCCCCCGCCCCCAACAATCAATACAATTCCCACCATGGAGGACCAAGGGTTCCCACTCCTCATTAGCGGCCATTCGTTAACCAGAGGGTGCTTGGGATGGGGTCTCCATGCGGGCGAAGGGATGCTGAACCGAGCCAAAGAGGGGGAGTTTTTTTTGGGGGGGGGAACAGGTTGAAATCCCCCCCCCCTCCAGCCCTATATCACCCACCTGGTGACAGCTGTCACCCGGCGTGGCGCTGACATCCCTGTCTTACATCACTCTGTCCCCATCCAACCCCCCCCAGCACAGTCCTGGAGGAGGGGGGTGGATCCCCATTGCGACGTGACCCCCCCCCCCCCCACCTCAACCTCCACCTTTACCCCATTGCTATCCACCCCTCACCCCACTGCCACCTCTCCACTGCCTCCCCCAGTGCCTGAGTCCCCCCCACATCAGCACAGCCCCCCCAAAACACTTTCCCCTCCCCAGCACAGTGCCCCCCCCCCATCCCCACTGCCACCTGTGCCCCCCCCATTACAACGACATCCCTCCCCATTGCCACTGCACCCTCTGTCACAACCCAAGCCCCCCCCACTGCCACCTGCGTCCCCCCAACAGTCTCCCCATTACCCCCAGCACACCCCTGCCCCCTCCCCAATGCCACCTGTGCCCCCAACCTGTCCCAACCCCAACCCATACACCCCAAGCATTCGAGACCCCCACCTCAGAACAGACCTCCAAGTCACCAAACTGTCACATCTCCCCCCTATGACCCCCCCCAAGCACAGACCCCCCCCAAACAACCGTGTCCCCCCACACTGCCACCAGCACCCCACCACCACAACGTTCCCATTACCCCTACAACACCTGCGTGTCCCCCATCACTGATACCTGTGTCCCCACGCTGTCACAGCTCCCCCCTCGTAACACCCCTCACCTCTCCCCCCCCCCCCCAGGACATCTGTGCCCCCCCCCCCACCACAACACCCCTATAACCTACCTATAACACCCATACATTCCCCCCCATCAACACCTGTGTTCCCATACTGCTACAGCCCCCCTCAAAAGCCCCCAAAATACTGAGCACCCCCACGTCCCCACTGCCACCCGTGTCCCCAAACGGTCACAACCCCCCCCCACGCCCCCCCATCTCAGCACAACCCCTCGTGTCCCCACACTGTCACAGCCCCTGAAAACACCCCCCCATGTCACCACTGCCACCTGTGCCCCCCGAGCAGAGCCCTCCCATAACCCCTGTGTGACCCCAATTGCCACCTGAGCCCCCACAATCACAACCCCCCCATTCCCCCACAGACTCTGAGCCCCCCCATCTCAGCACAGCTCCCCACCTCCCCACGCTTTCACAGCCCCCCAATTCCCCCCCCCAGCACAACCCCTATGATACCTATGGCCCCATTGCCACCTGTGCCCCCACAAACACAACCCCCCCGCGCCCCCCACAGACCCTCAGCCCCCCCATCTCACTCAGCACAGCCCCCCATGTCCCCACACTGTCACAGCCCCCCCAAACACTCCCCCCTACCATGTCACCATTGCCACCTGTGCCCCCCAGCACAGCCTCCCATAACCCCTATGACATCTGTGCCCCCATTGCCACCTGTGCCCCCACAAACACAACCCCCCCGCGCCCCCCACAGACCCTCAGCCCCCCCATCTCACTCAGCACAGCCCCCCATGTCCCCACACTGTCACAGCCCCCCCAAACACTCCCCCCTACCATGTCACCATTGCCACCTGTGCCCCCCAGCACAGCCCCCCATAACCCCTATGACATCTGTGCCCCCATTGCCACCTGTGCCCCCACAATCACAAACCCCCCACGCCCCCCATCTCAGCACAGCCCCCCCAAACACCCCCCCCTACCATGTCACCATTGCCACCTGTGCCCCCCAGCACAGCCTCCCATAACCCCTATGACATCTGTGCCCCCATTGCCACCTGTGCCCCCACAACCACAACCCCCCATGATCCCCCCACCTCAGCACAGCCCCCCATGTCCCCACACTGTCACAGCCCCCCCCAAAACACTCCCCCCTACCATGTCACCATTGCCACCTGTGCCCCCCAGCACAGCCCCCCATAACCCCTCCGACACCTGTGCCCCCATTGCCACCTGAGCCCCCACAACCACAACCCCCCATGACCCCCCACCTCAGCACAGCCCCCCATGTCCCCACACTGTCACAGCCCCCCTAAAACACTCCCCCCCACCATGACACCACTGCCACCTATGCCCCCCAGCACAGCCCCCCATAACCCCTATGATACCTGTGCCCCCATTGCCACCTGTGCCCCCACAACCACAAACCCCACATGCCCCCCTGAGAGTCTGAGCCCCCCATCTCACTCAGCACAGCCCCCCACATTCCCACACTGTCACAGCCCCCCCCAAACACTCCCCCTACCATGTCACCATTGCCACCTGTGCCCCCCAGCACAGCCCCCCATAACCCCTATGACCCCATGACATCTGTGCCCCCATTGCCACCTGAGCCCCCACAACCATAACCCCCCACAACCCCCCCATCTCAGCACAGCTCCCCATTTCCCCACACTGTCACAGCCCCCCCCAAACACTCCCCCCTACCATGTCACCATTGCCACCTATGCCCCCCAGCACAGCCCCCCATAACGCCTATGACACCTATGCCCCCATTGCCACCCATGCCCCCACAATCACAACCCCACCTCGCCCCCCACAGACTCTGAGCCCCCCCACCTCAGCACAGCCCCCCATGTCCCCACACTGTCACAGCCCCCCCCAAACACTCCCCCCTACCATGTCACCATTGCCACCTGTGCCCCCCAGCACAGCCCCCCATAACCCCTCCGACACCTGTGCCCCCATTGCCACCTATACCCCCACACCCCCCCCGCGCCCCCCACAGACCCTCACCCCCCCCCATCTCACTCACCGCAGCCCCCCACGTCCCCACACGGTCGCAGCGGACCCAAACACCCCCTCCACCGTCTCATCATTGCCACCTGCGCCCCCCCCCAACTCATTCCTCCCACAGCACAACCGCCCCCCCCCCCCCGCTGCCACCTCCGTCCCCACACTGTCACACCCCCCCGGACTCCCCCCGGCCCCCCCCCCACCCCGCTGTCACCTCTCTCCCCCGCCCCCCCCCCGGCCCCAAACCCCCCTTCAGCACTCAGGACGGTGCCCCCCCCCCGGTACTCACCCCTCGCCCCCCCCCTCAGCGCCGCAGCCGCCACCCCCGGGGCCGCGCGCCTCTCTCGCCGCTCCGCCGCCGCCGCCGCTCTCCCCGCGGAGGGGACATGGTCCCTTTAAATCCCCCCCCGGTGCCGCGGCCGGGTCCGGGCCCCCCCTCTCCGCCTCTTCCTCCTCCTCCTCCTCCTCCTCCTCCGCCGCCGCCGCCGCCGCCGCCTGCGCCGCTCGGGCCGCTCCCCCGCCCCCCCCGCGCCGGCGGGGCCCGACGACGTCACGCCGCGCGCCGCCCGCCCGACGCCGACATCTTGGGGGCGGCGAGCGGAGCCCCAGCGCCGCCTCCGCTCCCGCCGCCGCCATCTTGGGGCCGCCTCGGGGCCGCCCCGCCCACCCCCCCGCCGGAGGAATCCCCGCGCGCCGCCGCCGCCGCCGCCCCCTCCGCCCTCCCTGGGCCGAGCGGCGCGCGCCGATGACGTCACAGCGCCGTACCGAGCCATTTTTCCGGGCCGCGCGGCTCGCGGTGATGACGTCACCGAGACGGGGATGGAAGAGGCGCGAGGTGATGGCGTCATGGAGCCGTTGGTGCCGCCATCTTGGGGGTGGCGACCTTCCACGCGGGGGAAGGGGACGGGGGCGCGGCGCGGAGTGATGGCGTCATCGGGGCGCGACGGTGGTGAAGCGCCGCCATCTTGGGGGGCGCAGGGGAATGGACTGCGAGAGGGGTACCCGCGGTCCCATCACTCCCCAAAGGGTCCCCCGTGGCCCTCTCGCCCCCAGAGGGTCCCCCACGGCCCCTTCCAATGGTTTCCCATGGACGTACCCCGAGGGATCCCCATGGCCCCATCGTGGAGGGCTTCCCGTGGTTCCCTCATCTCCAAAGGAGGTGTCGCCCTTCAAAAGGCTCTCGTGGTCCTGTCCCAAAGGGCCCTCAAATACGAGGTACCCCTCAAAGGGTCCCCATCATCCTGTCAGCCCCAGAGCGTGCTCGTGGTCCACAAAGGTCCTCGTGGTCCCATCACCCACCAGAGGGTCCGCGTGGCTCTGCCCCAAAAGGTCCTCGTGGTCCCATCGCCCACCAGAGGGTCCCCATGGTCTTATCACTCACTGGAGTCCCCAGGCTTCTGTCACCCCCAAAAAGTTCCCATGGACTCGACGTGGTCCCAAATGGTCCCCATGGCCCTATCCCAAAGGGTTCCCCATGGTTTTGTCACCCCTACTTGAGTTGCCATGGTTCCAACACCCCCAAAAGGTCCCCATGGTCTCATCACCCAACACAGGGTCCCCTGTGGCTCTGCCCCACAGGGTCCCCAACGGCTGGGGACAGGGTGACACTAAAAACAGGATGGCACCGGGAACAGAGCCCAGAGTGCTGACAGAACCCAACCAGCACCAAGTCACAGTGACACCAACAGTGTTTATTGCTGAGGGACAGAAACCCACCGAGATCAGGACCTTGGGGACATCCGAAGTCACACACTGGTGGCTTGTCCCTCGTCCCCACCCTCGTCCCAGCTCTGTGCTGGTGGCCGCCGTCCCATCCTGCCGGGGTGGCCCAGCAGCCGGGCAATGGCATCCCGCAGCTCGCTGTGCTCCCGTTCCAGTGCCACCAAGCGGCTCTCCTGCCAGGGGATGCGTCAGTGCCACCACCACCCCCACATGGCCCTGTCCTCGTCCCTGTCCTGCTGTCTTACCATCGCTCTGCCCCGGTCCTCGCTGGCCTTCAGCCTCTCCAGGTCCTTCTTGCGGGTCCCTTCAGCTGCCGTCAGCCTAAAGCAGAGCAGGTGAGCCCCGAAGGTTTGGAGCGTCGAGGATATGGGGACATTGAGGCTTTGGGGACGCCGAAGATTTGGGAACACCACAGCTTTGGGGACACTGAGGCTTTGGGGACGCCCAGGATTTGGGAACACATGGGCTTTGGGGACATAATGGCTGTTGGGACATCAAGGTTTTGGGGGGACCAAGGCTTTGGGGACACTGAGACTCTGGGGACATCTGGGTTGTGGGGACAACGAACCTTCAGGGCCGCCTGAGTTTTGGGGACACCGGGGTTTTGGGGACACCCACGCCTTGGTGACACCCACCTGGCACCCAGGTTGGCCATCCGTGCGTTGCCCTCCTCCATCTGCAGCCTCAGGCACTCCAGCAGCTCTCGGCGCTGGCTCTGCTCCTGCTGCAGCCCACGCTGCTCGCCTTCCAGCTCACCCACCTTCTCCTCCAGCACCTGCAGCCTCTCCTGGCCTTCAGCCACCTCCTTCTGCAGCGCCTCGATCTGCCGCCCGTGCTGCTGTGGACACGGGAATGGGTGTCAGCACGGCGTCCCTATGGGTGCCACCCCAACTCCGTGCTCCCCAGGTTACCTTCTCCAGCGGGCGGATGGCGTAGAGCTCACCCTGTGCCACTGACACCTCCTCAGCGTAGCGCTGCCACGGCACCGTGAATTTCCGTGTCAGTGACGCCGACGGGCGCAGCTTGGAACGGCCCTACAACATCGGGGGCGCACGTCGTCGTCAGCACCCTTGAGTGTGCAGCGGGGCGGGGACTGCACAGCGAGGGTATGGTGACCTCCGAATGTCCCCGTGGGCCTCTCATCCCCAATGGGCCCCCATGGATCTGTCATTCCCAAAGGGTCTCCGTAGACCTGCCCTGAGGAGTCCCCATGGTCCCATCACCCCCAGAGAGACCCCGGGGTCCCGTCATCCTCAGTGGGTCCCAATGGGAATGTTGTCTCCCATGGACCTCGTCCCCAGAGGGTCCACGTGGATCTGTCATCCCCAAAGAGCCCCCATGGATCTGTCTTCCCCAGTGGATCCATGGGCATGTCACCCCAGCGGATCTCCATGGCCCCGTTGTCCCCGTTGGTTCCCCATGGCCCTGTCATCCCCACTGAGTCTCCATGGATTTGTCATCCCCAAAATAATATCTCCATGGACCTGCGCTGAGGGTTCCCCATGACAGCGTCATGGAAAGATCTCCGTGGTCCTTTCATCCTGAAAGTGTCCCCATGTTCCTGTCACCCCCAAAAGGTACCCTTGATCCTGCCTCAAGAGGTCCTCATGGCCCTGCCCCCAAATAGCCCCACGGACCCATCGCCCACCAAAGAGTCCCCACAGTCTCCCCACTTGGACCCCATGGACATGCCCTGAGGGGTCTCCATGATCCCTTCATCCCCAAAGGGTCCACAGGAACGTCTCACTCCCAAAGCATCTCTACGCCTCTCTCACCCTCAAAAGGTCCCCACGGTCCCATCACCCACCAAAGAACCCCCTGTGGTCCTGCCCCAAAGTGCCCCCATTGCCTGGCCCCTAAAAGATCCCCATGGTTCTGTCACCCCCAAAGGGCCACTCATGGCCTTTCCCTAAAAGGTTCACCGTCACCGAAGGGTCCTCATAGCTCTGTCCTCCACCAGTGTGTCCCCACGGCCCTACCCCAAAAGGTCTCCATGATCCTATTACGACCAAAGTGTCCCCACTATCCCATCCTCCACCAAAGGGTCCCCATGGCCCTACCCCAAAAGCTCTCCATGATCCTATTACGACCAAAGTGTCACCACCATCCCATCCTCCACCAAAGGGTCCCCACGGCCCTACCCCAAAAGCTCTCCCTGATCCTATTACGACCAAAGTGTCCCCACTATCCCATCCTCCACCAAAGGGTCCCCATGGCCCTACCCCAAAAGCTCTCCCTGATCCTATTACAACCAAAGTGTCCCCACTATCCCATCCTCCACCAAAGGGTCCCCATGGCCCTACCCCAAAAGCTCTCCGTGATCCTATTACGACCAAAGTGTCACCACCATCCCATCCTCCACCAAAGGGTCCCCATGGCCCTACCCCAAAAGCTCTCCGTGATCCTATTACGACCAAAGTGTCCCCACCATCCCATCCTCCACCAAAGGGTCCCCATGGCCCTACCCCAAAAGCTCTCCCTGATCCTATTACGACCAAAGTGTCCCCACCATCCCATCCTCCACCAAAGGGTCCCCATGGCCCTACCCCAAAAGCTCTCCGTGATCCTATTACGACCAAAGTGTCCCCACCATCCCATCCTCCACCAAAGGGTCCCCATGGCCCTACCCCAAAAGCTCTCCGTGATCCTATTACGACCAAAGTGTCCCCACCATCCCATCCTCCACCAAAGGGTCCCCATGGCCCTACCCCAAAAGCTCTCCCTGATCCTATTACGACCAAAGTGTCCCCACCATCCCATCCTCCACCAAAGGGTCCCCATGGCCCTACCCCAAAAGCTCTCCGTGATCCTATTACGACCAAAGTGTCCCCACCATCCCATCCTCCACCAAAGGGTCCCCATGGCCCTACCCCAAAAGCTCTCCCTGATCCTATTACGACCAAAGTGTCCCCACCATCCCATCCTCCACCAGAAGGTCCCTGCAATCCCATCACCCCCAAAAGATCCCTACGCTCACGTAACCCCATGGGGTGACAGCCCTCCGTGCAGCCCAGCACCCGGGGGGGACTCACAGTGCCCTCGCGGTGCACAGAGGACCTCGGTCCATCCCTTCCCATCGGTTCTGCCATGTGCTCAACGCTGCTCTGCTTGCGCAGACGCCGGGCAGCTTTGTTCTGTGCCGGGACGCTCTGAGTGCGCTGCACGTTCCTACGCTCCCGACTGGATCGCGGTGACGGTACCGGTACCGGTGTCGGTTCCACGTCCGTCCCATCCTCCCGGCTGCGGACGCGGCGGATGCTGATGAGCGATTGGCTCTTGATGAGAGGGCTGTGCTTGCTGAGGTCCCGCGGCGGCACGAAGCCCGGCTTGAAGCTCTCCGGGCTGTGGGGGTATCATGGAGGTGATGGACCCCAAACTCTGCTGGGATCAGAGCTGAAGCCATCTGAGATCAGAACCGTCCCCATCCTGGACCACAACCATTCATGGGATCCATCCAAGAGCATGAACGTGTCCTAAAACCATCTGGGACCAGAACTGTCCCTTGAACCCGGGCTGGACCAAAGTCATCCTAAAGCCACTTGAGGCCAGAACCATCCCCTAGTGGGATCCTGCCCCAAAGATCCCCGAGATCTCATCACCCACCAAAGAGTTTCCATGGCTTTGCTCTTAAAGATCCCTATGTTCCTCCCCATAGGGTCCCCATGGCCCAACCTCTGAAGGTCTCCGTGGTTCCATTACCCACCAAAGGGTCCCCATAGTCCTGTCACCCACCAAAGGATCCTTCATCACCACTCCTCAAAAGGTCCTCATTATCCTCTCACTCCCAAAGGGTCCCCACGGTCCCATCACCCACCAAAGGGTCCCCCAGTCCTAGAGTCCACCTGGAGCCAACCAGGACCGGAGCCACCCCAAACTGCTCCTGGTGTCACCCCTCTGGCCCCACATGTCCCCATTGATCCTGTGTGTGTGTGTCCCTTGTTCCCCTTCATTACCTTCGCCCCGTGATGGAGCTGAGCTGGACGGAGACAGGGACCGGGGTGCCCTCCCTGATGGCGTTGAGGATGGTGGGTAGCGGCTCCAGCTCCTCCTGCGTGGCCTGATGGGACGAAATGGAACATCATGGGGCCATGGGGTGGCCATGGGGCGGTGACACCCATGGGGCAGGTGACACCAGCTCAGTAGCCACCCTTGGGGACGTGCAGGTGGCACCTGGTCCAGGCTGGAGAAGATATCGCAGAGCAGGAGGTGCAGGGTGGCAAGCTCCAGGGCCAGGTCCACATAGCCGTCGTAGGTGGCCACATGGCCGCTGCTCTCAGGGCTGGCCACGCTCCTCAGGAAGGCTGTCATGGTGCTCCAGTGATGCTCCAGGAACTCGTTCATGAAGCCCATGTAGGCCTCCTTCTCACCAAACCTGAGGACCACGGTGGCCGATCACCCACGGGCCACCACCAGAGCCACGTCCTTTTCAGCTCGCGTGGCTTCTTGGGGACATCCCTCCTGCCCCACAGCATCCCTGGGTGCCCCAAAGTTTGTAAGGTCCGTCCCTGCTGCCCCATGGTACATAGGGGAGGTTCTAGCAGCCCTATGGAATTCCAGGGACATTCCTGTTGTCCTATTGTGTATTAGGGACATCCCTACCACCTCGTGGAATGTTAAGGACGCCCCTGCTGCCCCATAGGCTGGAGGGTCCATCCCTGCTGCCCTGTGGCACGTAAGGGAGGTTCTGGTAGCCCCATAGAGAATCAGGAACATTCACATCGCCCCACGGTGTCTGTGGGCATCCCTACTGCCCCGTGGCCATTCTGTGGCATGCGCCACGCAGGCGGTAGGGGACATTTCTGCCGCCCCATATCTTCCCCACGCGGACCCCACCGACGCCACGTGGGTGATGCGCCGTGACGTACGTGGTGAAGTTGGCCAGGTTCTGGATGACCTTGGCCACCAGGGTGAGGGTACGGGCGGTGGCCTCGCTCGGGTACTCCTGGACGAGGCCAAAGAGACTTGGGGACATGATGGCGGGGCAGAGGAACCGCAGGAAGAGCGAGGCTGAGACCAAGCGCTGCCCGATGGCCGCCTTGCCCCGCGCCGCGCACTCCTCCTGCCACGCTGCGAAGATCTCACCCAGCTCCGCCGGGAAGGTGCTGTGGGGACAGATGGGGAGGGTGGGTGGGTGGCCCTGGTGTCCCCTATGTGCCACCACGGTGTGCTGCGGGACATGGCGCCCACCACTGTTTGCTTGTCCCCATGCTGGTCCCCCACGTCTGTCCCCAAACCCGTCCCCTTGTCTTTCCTGGTGCCCATCACCGTGGCCATGGTGCCTGTCTCCATCCCTGTCCCAAAATGTGTCCCTGTGTCCTTCCTGGTGCCCATAACCACGTCCGTCCCAGGGATGGTGCCTATCCTCATCCCTGCCCCACATCTGTCCCCAAATTTGTCCCCACATCCTTCCTGATGCCCACCCCCAAGCCTGTCTCCAGTTCTTCCTGGCGTTGGTGATTGTCCCCCATACCTGTCCCATTGCCTGTGCCAGCTCCCAGCCCCTTTCCTGTCCCCAAGCCCACCTCTACGCAGATGCCCACCCCCGTGCCCCCACGGGGCAGTCCCTCACTCGCAGGACGTGGCGATGCGCTGGAGGGTCTCCTCGCAGACCTGCCGCAGGTTGTTCTGGTTGTCGGAGAGGTCGGGGCCACCACATTTGCTGGGATCGACTTCACAGCTGTCATCCGAGGAGCAGAGTTGGGCCACAGCCTCACCTGGGCACCGGGAGAAAGGCAATGAGGGGACCGAGCGGTCACCGCCACGGGACGGCCCCATGGACATCCTGGGGGTGTCCCATAGCCTGAAATGCCCCGTGAAGTCCTGCCCACGCCCAGCCCCCTCTAACACTCCATAGGACCCCATAACACCTGCTCGTACCCAGCGTGTCCTGGAGATATTTGCCCCCCACCAGCTTCATGTATTCATCAATGGCTTTGGTGGCCAATGTGTTCTCGCGGAAGATCAGCGACTCCCGGTCATCAAAGCGGTCCAACTCGGCCACGCCGAGGTCAATGAGGAACTCCTGTGGGGTGGATGTTGGGGGGCAGCCATGGGCCTGACGTGGCTTGGGCAGCCTGGCCTGGGCAGTGCTGGGATCTCCCGGAGTGCCCTTGAATTGTATATCCCATCCCATTCCATCCCACTCACAGTGTCATGCCAACGCATCCCATCCCAACCAAATTCAACCCAACCCAACTGTCCATCTCACCCCATCCCCCTCACAATCCCACCCCACCTCAACCATCGTGTCCACCACAATTTGGGTACACTCATTCCATCTCCGTCCCACCCCAACCACTGCACCCACCCCACTGTGGCCATCACCCCAACCATCATATCCATCCACCACAGCCATCACCCATCCCTCCCCCCTCCCACTCCAACCATCACGTACATCACAACTTGGGCATGAACATCCCTCCCCCATCCCACCCCAACCGCCACATCCACCCCACCATAGCCATCACTCACCCCACCTCAACCATCATGTCCATCCCGCCATGACCATCACCCATCCCACCCCAAACACCTTGTTCATCCCACCCCAACCATGACCCATCCCATCCCAACCACCACATCCACCCCAACTTGGTCATCACCCATCCCACCCCAACCACCACGTCCATCCCATCACAGCTATCACCCATCCCACTCCCATCCCAACCCAACCCAACCACAGCATCCACCCCATCACAACCATCACCCATCCCACCCTCACCCACCAACCACCCCAACCACCACGTCCATCCCATCACAGCTATCATCCATCCCACTCCCATCCCATCCCAACCCAACCACAGCATCCGCCCCATCACAACCATCACCCATCCCACCCTCACCCACCAACCACCCCAACCACCACATCCATCTCATCACAGCCATCACCCATCCCACTCCCATCCCAACCCAACCACAGCATCCGCCCCTTCACAACCATCACCCATCCCACCTTCACCCACCAACCACCACGTCCATCCCATCACAACCATCACCCATCCTACCCTCACCCCAACCACCACCTCCATCCCATCACAGCCATCACCCATCCCACTCAACCCAACCACAGCATCCACCCCATCACAACCATCACCCATCCCACCAACCACCCCAACCCACCAACCACCCACCAACCACCCCAACCACCGTGTCCATTCCACCGTGGCCACCATCCGCTCTACCTTGGCTTTCCCGGTGCTCTGCAGGACGCGCACCAAGGCGCCGGCGAGCTCCTCCTTGTGTCTCACGGCGATGGTGGGCTCCAGACGGGCGCACAGCTCCCGGTAGTGGAAGGTGATGAACTCGGCCAACTCCTTGTAGCGTACGATGGGCAGCACCCGCACCTCCCGGTACCGCCCGCGCACCCGCACTGCCGGCGCCCGTTCGTTGCCGCCGTGACCGCTCAATGGGTACCACCTCTCCAAGGGCTGCCGGGCAGCCGCCAGCTCGGTCAAAGGGACGGTGACAGATGCCACCGTCTGGCTGGGGTGGCCCTGATCATCGCGGCAAAGAGAGAGGGTGAGGGCGCGGGAGGGAGGCAGGGCAGCCAGCTGGAAGAGCTCGCCCCAGAAGAGCTCGCCGTCGGGACCGGCCACTTTGGCGGTGGTGCGGGCGAAGAGCGTGCCGTCCAGGTGGAGGTGGCACCGGAGGCGGCGGCGGGGTGGCAGATCCCGTGCCTCGTACACCCACAGGCTCAGGGCCAGCTCCAGGCGCTCGCAGTTGTCCTGGGGACAGGAGGGGACAGTGGGGACATGGAGGGATAGGAGGGGATGTGGGACAGGGGAGGTGAGACTGGATGGGAAAGGAGGGCTGGAGTAGACGCAGGAAGGGACATTGAGGGCAGGAGGGGACTTGGGGGACGGGAGGGGACGTGGGGGCGTGGGGGATAGGAGAGGATATGGGGGACAGGAGGGAAGTTGGGGGATGGGAGGAGATGTGGGACAGATGGGGACGTGGGACTGGAAGGGAAAGGGGGACTGCAGTAGACACAGGGGGTGGGAGGGGACAGTGGGGGAAGAAGGAGACTTGGGGACATGGGGGACAGGAGCTGGCACTGAGGACAGGAGGGGACTTGCGGGATAGGAGGGGACATGGGAGGCTTGAGGGGGAATTGGGGACATAAGGGGATGCGGAGGACATGAGGGGGCATTGTGGACTTGGGCGACATGAGGGAGCATGGGGGATAGGAGGGGATATGGGGGACAGGATGTGGCACTGGGGACATGAGGGGACTGGACAGGATAGGAGAGGACATGGTGGACATGAGGGAACATGGGAGATAGGAGGAGGCCTTGGGGACGGGAGGGGACATGGGGAACAGGAAGGGATACCGGGGGCAGAAGTGGCCACAGAGGACACAAAGAGGCCTTGGGGACAGGAGGGGACGTGATCTGGAGGGGATACAGAGGACTGGAGGGGATGGGAGGAGACACAGGGACATGGATGGCCAAACAGTTCAGGACACAAGGGGATGGACGAACCCACAGAGGGACAGCAGGACACAAGGGGACAGCAGGACACAAGGGGACAGCAGGACACAAGGGGACACCGTGGGGACAGGGCCTGTGGGAGGTCCCTGGGGGTCCCACCTTGTTGGGCTGCACCGTGCGGCGCAGGTTCTCAATCCAGCGGTCGCGTTCAGCCAAGGAGCTGCACCCGAAGGAGCGGCTGTGCCCACCCGTGATGATCTGTGGGTGCGGAGAGGGTCAGGGGGCGACCGGGGGTGTGTGGGCCCAGGATGGCGGAGGTGCCCTGGGTACCCCTATGGGGCGTCCTGGGTGCCCCTATAGGGTGTCCAGGATACCTTGGGCACCCTTATAGGGTGTTCTGTGTGCCCCGGGTACCTCTGCAGAATGCCCTGCGTGCCCTGGATGCATATCAGGGATTTCTGGGGTGCTCTGGGTGCCTCTGCTGGGTACCCTGGCTACTTTGGGTGCCTCTATAGGGTGTATATATCGGCTGCTTGGCTTGCCCCCCCCTCTCCCCCCAGCACCGTTACCTGGAAGCAGAATTTCTCGCCCACGATGCTGCCGTGCACGGGGCGCACGATGACGTTCTCCCCGCTGAGGTCCAGCTCGGCTGCGCTGGGCGCTGGCAGCAGGGATTCGTGGGAACCGCTGCGGCTCGGGGCCCTGCGGTGGTCACAGATGTCACCAAAGACCCTCCACGGTGTCCCCACGCCGTCCCCACCGCCTGCGTACCTTTCTCCATCTGTGCCGACCGCTGCTGAGCTCTCATTTTTGGCCACAATGCGACCTTTCCGCTCCCGCAGCCGCTTCCACAGCAGTCCCTGTAGGGTGGGGATGGAGGGGCAGTGGGTGACCCCGAGGTGCGGTGTGACACCCGTGGGTGACACCGGGACCCACCTTCACATTGCTGAACTGTGAGGTGGTGGAGCCGTCGCTGTCGGTGCCTTTCCCCGCTGTCCTCGCGCTCCTCTCCTCAGGGTCTGTCGGGGGGTCTGTCGTGTTAGACCCCAAAACCACCACAGTGTGCTGCACCCACCTCCCCAAAAAGCAGAAGGAAGCAGCATCCCAAGCACGGCCACGCGCTGAGTGCAGCCCACGGGTGGATGCGTTGGCGTGCAGGGGGGTCAGCAAGGGTTGGGGTCTCACCGTGCGCCGCGCACAGCAGCCAGCGATGGGGGCCCATGGTGGCAAGGAAGCCCTTATCGGGAGGATCAGCGCACATCAGCAGCGCGGAGGAAGCGGTGACGGCGCACGGAGGGCCTCGCACAGAGGGTTTCCTCCACGCAGCAGTTTGGGGCATGGGGTGTGGGGCACAACGTGCAGTGCGAGATGGGGTGCATGGAGTGGGGGACGATGCGCGGTGCACGATGCAAGGTGCGTGTCGTGGGGCACGGTGTGGGGCGAGGTGCGTTGCATGGCGTGGGGCACAGTGCAAAATGCAGGGTGCGTGGCACAGGATGTGGCATGGTGCACGGTTTGGTGCGCGGTTTGGTGCACGGCAGGGTGC
Organism: Gallus gallus; assembly: GCF_016699485.2. Taxonomy (NCBI): domain Eukaryota; kingdom Metazoa; phylum Chordata; class Aves; order Galliformes; family Phasianidae; genus Gallus; species Gallus gallus. The sequence goes on along the minus strand of NC_052561.1, from coordinate 268,235 downwards.
AAAGCGCAGCCTGGTGCATGGTGTGCAATGCACAGTGCACAGTGCGTGACGCGTGGCACAGAGCACGGAGCGGTGCACGGGTTTGCGTGTGGCATGGTGTGCAGCACAGGGCATGGCATGGGAACCGAAGTGCACAGCGTGGTGCATGGCATGCCTCAGGAGCTGCACTGGAGCTTGCAGCAGTGCATGCAAACACCCCGTGCCGTCAGCTCACCGGTGTCCCTCCTGCCACCCGCTGGGTGCAGGCTGCTGCTCTCGGAGCTCCCGGTCCGGTTCCTGTTCCTGCACGAAGTCTGAGGAGGCAGAGGGGGTCAGGCACCAAACGCCCAGCACCCCGTGCACCCCATAACCCAAGGGGTAGCCGTGTCCTCACCTCCTCGTCCCGACCCACATGGACCAGCTGTCTGTCTACCAGCGAGAAGTTGGAGACGTCCCACACTGTGACATCGGGTGCTGGAGGAGGCATTGGGATGGAGGGGGCACCGTGGGTGCTCTCTGGGGCTGGGGGTGTGAAGCAGGGGGGTCAGGAGCACCCAATGGGCACTCGTTGTGTCCCCATGTCCCATGGTTGGCATTTAGTGTCAGGGGACGTGTGGCTGTGACCGCGCTGCAGTAGGTGTGACAGCATCATGGTGTGGTTGGGGTGGTGGTGGTGCCGGGGGACATGGGGACACTGCCATGCCACCACCGTGGGGGCTGTGATGCCAAAGGCCATATGGCTGTTGTGTCACCACTGGTATGGCAGTGCTGGAGGATGTGTGGCCATGGAGGTGCTACCATGAGGATGGCACTGCCAGGGGAGGCAGCCGCGGCCACACCACCATTGGTGCAGTGATGCTGAGGAACACATCCCATTACCCTGTGCTTTCCAGACCGTCACCCATCCCCACTGCCCACCGACCCATCAAACCCAGCTCCTCTTCCTCCAACCCCCCATCCATCTCCACCACCCACCACCCACTGTCCCTCAAACCCATTGTCCACCATCTTTCCCCATCACTTCATGCAGCACCACCATCCATTGTGCCCAACCAGCACCCACAAGGTTCTACATCCCAAACCATCACCCATCTCCATCGCCCACCACCTCAACCCATGACCACCACCCCCATCCCCATCCCACGCCCATCCCCATCTCCATTCCACCCCCATCTCATTCCCATTCCATTCCTATTCCTCTCCCATCTCATCTCATCCCCATCCTCATCTCCATCCCCATCCCCATCCCCATCCCCATCCCCATCCCCATCCCCATCCCCATCCCCATCCCCATCCCCATCTCCATCCCCAACCCCATCCTCACCCCCAACTCCATCCCCATTCCCATCCCTACCCCAATCCCCATCTCCATCCCATTCCCATTTCATACCCATTCCATCCCCACCCCAATCCCAGCTCATCCCCACACCCATCCTGTCTCCATCCCACCCCCATCCCCAACTCCATCCCCATCTCACCCCAATCTCATCCCCATCCCCACCCCCAGCAACATCCCCATCCTACCCCCATCCTCATCTCTATCCCACTCCCATCTCATCCTCATTCCATCCCCATCCTCCCCCATCTCTATCCCACTCCCATCCCATCCCCACCCCCACCACCCCAAACGCCTCCGTACCTGGGATGCCCTCATTGGACCCCTTCTCAGCCCTGGCCCCGTTCTCCACATGGCCCTTCTTCTTGGACATGGAGCGCAGGTACTTCTGTAGGGTGCCCTTGCCACCCTCGGGGCTGCGCGGCTCCTTGGCCATCTTGGAGGGCGCTGAGAACGCCCGCTGGAAGAGGGACCGACGGGCACTGGCTTTGGGTGCCCCCAGGTTGGAGCTGCCCTTCCCAACGCCATCGTCGAGGCTCTCGGATTCGGGTTGGCTGTAGGAATGCTTCCAGCCCTGCAGCCGGCTCCAGTGCCGACCTCCCGGGGATGCGCTGCACCGCTCGGGGTCCCTCTCGCCCACGGGTGCTGCCGTTCGCCATCGGTACGTCTTCAGCAGTGTTGGTGTCTCAGCAGTTTGGGGGGGCTTCTCCACTTCCATCTGCGGGATGGAGTGAGCTTCACGAGCTCCCAGAGGCTCCGCCATCCCAGCAGCCCAATTTAGGTGTCCTCATCCAAGCACCCCCTACTGGGGTATCCCTACCCAGGCACCCCAATTTGGACACTCCGATCCCAACACTCCAATTTGGGTGCCCCCATCTCAGCACCCCGATTTGAATGCCCTCATCCAAATGCCCCTACTGGGGTACCCCTACCCAGGCACCCCAATTTGGACACTCCTGTCCCAACACTCCAATTTGGGTGCCCCCATCGCGGCACCCCGATTTGAATGCCCTCATCCAAGCACCCCCTACTGGGGTATTCCTACCCAGGCACCCCAATTTGGACACTCCAATCCCAACACTCCAATTTGGGTGCCCCCATCGCGGCACCCCGATTTGAATGCCCTCATCCAAATGCCCTTACTGGGGTACCCCTACCCAGGCACCCCAATTTGGGCATTCATGTCCCAGCACCCCGATTTGGGTGCTTGTATCCAAACATCCCAACTGGGGCACTCCTATTCAGCCACCCCAATTTGGGCACCTTCATTCCAGCACCCTTATTTTGGTCCCTCTGTCTAAGCATTCCCACCGGGGCACCCCAATTCCAGCACTCCTATTTGGGTGCCCCCATCCAGGCACCCCCATAACAGGTGCCCTTACCTGGGGGTCTTTATCTCAACACTTCCATCTAAGTATCCGTATTGGGGCACTCCAATATTGCCACCCCATTTGCACACCCCGTTTTGGGTACCCGTATCCAGGCACCCCCACCCAGACACCCCTATTGGGGTCAGTCTTGTGTGTTCATCCCCATGAGGGTACCCCAATTCCAGCACCCCAATTTGGTTACCCCCATCCAAGCATCCCTTCCAGGGGTGCCCACGTTTCAGCACCCACACCCAGGACACTCCATTCAGGCACCCTTGTATAGGTACCCTAATCTGGGGGGCTCTATCCAAACATCTCCATCCAGGTATCCATATTGGGGCACCCCTATATCACCCCTGCGTGGGCATCCCTGTAGGGGTACCCCCATCTCAGCACCCCTATTTGGCTGCCCTTATCTGGGCACCCACCCCCCAGTCACCTCAATTTGGGTGCCCCCATCCAAAAATCCCAACTGGGTCACTCCTTTGTGGGCACCCCTGTAGGTGTTTCCCCCCCCCTTCCCCCCAGCACTCTTATTTGGGTGCCTCCATCCAAGCACTCATCACGGGGCACCCACATCACAACCCCCCCCGTCCAGGCACCCTTATTGGGGCACCCCTATATTGACACCCCAATTGCACACTCCTAAGTGCAGTGTGTGCCCATATCCAGGACACCTCATCCAGGAACCCCCCACTCAGATTCCCCTATTTGGGCGCCCCTCTCCTGGCGCACACCATCAGCACCCCCTTGAAGACCCCCCCCCCCCATCCAGACACCCTTATTGGAGCACCTCTACATTGCTGCCCCATTGCACACCCCTATTTGGGTGCCCCTATCTGCGCCCTGCCCCACATGCCCTCAACCCTGCCTGCCCACACCCCCCTCCCACAACAAGGGCACCCATAAAGGGGGTGCCAGGATAGAGGGGGGTGGGTGGACGAAGGCTCAGCGGAGAACAACCCCCACATCAACATAAAACCATGACACCCCAGCTGGGAGTGCCAGGATGGGGTACCCAAACGGAGAAGGGTGCCGGGATGGAGACACCTGCGGATGGGTGCTGGCGACGGCGGGGTGACCACAGGATGGCACTCCCCGACCCCATATCCATGGGGGCACTCTGACCCCCATCCCTCCGCACCATCCCAACCCTGGGATGCGTATCGGACTGAGACACGGAGCCACCGGGGTGCGGTGACAGCTCTGTAGGATGACACCTATGGGTGGCCCCACTGCCACCCCATCCCCGGGCGCAGGCGGTGCCGACGATGCTTCCGTCGCTGCGGCGGCCGCGCTTCCCCCCCCTCCCCCTGCGTCTCCTCCGCGTTTCCTCCCGCCATCTGCACCCTGTGCATGGCCCCACGCCGGGCTGGGGGGGCCCCGAGGGCGGGAGACCCCCCCCTTCATGGCACCCCAGTGTGGGTGCAGCCCTAAGGGAGTGCTTACGGGGCTTGGATAATCCTCGTCGTGGTGACAGCACGAGCTGCAGGTGCCCATCAGTTTGGGGGTCAGCACCCAAAGGGTGAGCCAGGGAGGGTGCCCCCACCTCGAGGGAGGTACCCCCATCCTGGGGGTGATGCCAGTGCTTTTGGGGTCTATGGGGTGCTGCTAACATTTGGGGTCTTTTGGGGTGCAAACCATCCCACCCAGCAGCACTCCATCACCTCCTCAGCACGCTGCTGCTCACCCCAGCGCCCCACACCCCCACAGCTGCTCCCAGAGATGGAGCATCCCCTCGGGGTGCCACCCCCCCGCCCCCCCCATGTGCCCCCCACCCCGCCATACCTCACTGCTCGCTGCCTCTTCTGACACCCGGTTCCTGCCGTGGCTTCCCCATGTGACCCAGCAGGAGTTTCAGTCACACCCTCACCTCCGCCTCTGCCCCAATGATGTTATCTTTGCACCCAGCCCGGATGGATCAGCCACAGCCCCGGGGGGGGCACCAAGCAGGGTGAACCCCCCTGAAGGGCTGCACCAGGTATTGGGGTCACAGTGGCGCATGTCCGACGTAAAGGCTGTCATTAGGTTTCAGAGTGAACAGGAATCGGAGATGGTGGTGTTGGAGCACTGTGGGGTGTGTGTGCACGCATGGGTTATGGGGTCTTGCATGGGGCTGGGTGGGAGGGGGTGAACCCTTCCAGGTCCGGGGTGGGCGTGAGCATCCCCAGGGTGGGCTAAGCTTGGGTTCTCCCCTTGCTCTCTGAGGGAGGCACAGGGACTGTGTGTACATGTGTAGGACCCCATTCTGCCTCCCCCAACCCATGCCTCAGTTTCCCCCCTGCTCTCCAGAGGTCACCCCAAGCAGCTATCCTGGTACTGACTTTATTATGGGATGTTTGAGGTCATGGGCATGGTCTGCTGGGCAACTGGGAGCAAGCCGGGACTGGCCCACACCGGTGTTCCTGGGGCTGTGGGCCATACAGACTGGTGTCCCCCCCCCAGTCTATCCTTGGATTGGGATCCATGCGGACTGGGAACCTTCTGATCTGGAATTCGTTGGGTTGGAATCTATACGGACCGGGGTCCATCTGGTCTGATATCCATTGGGTTGTTGTCCACACAGGTTGGGGTCCACGTGGTCTGACCTTCATTGGGTTGGTGTCCTGATGGGCCAGGCTCCATCCAGATGGGAATCATTGGGATGGATGGAGGCCATGTGGTGACCATCTGGACTGGTGGCCCATCTGTCCTCCATCAGAACACCATTCGTGTAGACCAGGATCCAACCTTCGCAGCACCCACACAGACCAGCACCCGTGGGGCCAATCCTCACTGCAGAGAAGAGAAGGAACCGTGGTCACCACCAGCATCCCCCACACTTCCCCCAACCCTCCATCTCCAGAGCATCCGAGTGGGACAGATGCCCAATCCCAGCACTGTCACAGGACCCAGTGCCCACCTTAAAGCCGTGCCAGGTTTGGATCTCCTGGAAAAGGGCGTCCCCCGGGCAGCTGGTGTTCACCATTTGCCTGTGGCCATGCAGAGTGTAGTTCTGGTGGAGCCACCCAGCCCTCACGGCACATGGTATGAGACCATCGCGCACCAAAGCAATGGCCTCGGGATCTGGCAAGCTGGCTGAGAAGTTGCCCACGTAGCCCACTCCGTAGCCCTTGGTGTTGTGACCTCTGGTGTGGGCACCCACCCAGCGCCAACCTCTCCCTTGGTACAGGTATCCATCCGAACCCACCACGAAGCTGTGGGCACCCAACATTGGTCAACCCAACGTTGGTCAACCCAACGTTGGTCAACCCAGTGTTGATCAACCCAGCGTTGGTCAACCCAATGTTGATCAACCCAACATAGGTCAACCCAGTGTTGGTCAGCCCAACGTTGGTCAAACCAGTGTTGGTCAACCCAACATTGGTCAACCCAGTGTTGGTCAACCCAACGTTGGTCAACCCAACATTGGTCAACCCAGTGTTGATCAACCCAACATTGGTCAACCCAGTGTTGGTCAACCCAACGTTGGTCAACCCAGTGTTGGTCAACCCAACGTTGGTCAACCCAACGTTGGTCAACCCAGTGTTGGTCAACCCAACATGGGTCAATTCTGTGTTGATCAACCCAACCTTGGTCATTCCTACATGCCCCTCCAGTGACAGGGACCATGGTGGAGTCACGGTGACGCTGGCCTCACCTGTAGCCGATGTCATCCCAGCCACGGGTGTCCTGGTGGAAGCGCTGCATGGAGCGCATGTCGCGGGCGCAGGCGGTGAAGGAGCGGCATGGGGCGCTGGGCACGAAGGTGTGGTGGATGTAGATGGAACCCAAAGGTGGGGACAAGGGTCTGGGGGTGCCCCGGTAGGGACGGGCACCCCACATGCAGCGGGGAATGATGGCTGGGCACTCTGCGAGGGAAGGCAGGTGGTGCTTGTGGGGATGGGATGCATTTGGTCTTAGGAATGTGGAGCATCTGGCTTTGGGGAGTTCCTTGTTTTGGGGACGCTGCTGAGTCCACCTGGGGTCACCTTGTCCAGGGGACATGGAAATCTGCCCTTGGCTGCCGTGGCTTTGTCCAGTGCCCAGGGACCCCCTTCCAGAGGACACTCTGGTGGGGGCATGGTGGTCTCCATCTAAAAACCTACTATCTGGGGACACATTGGTGACCAGCGAGGGGACACGGTGTTATTTATCCATGGACCACCAGCTAGAGACAAACCAGTGTCCGTCCAGGGGACACGGTGGTGTCTATCCATGGGCCACCAACTGGGGACACATTGATGTCCATCTAGGGGACGTGGCAGTGTCCATCCAGGGACCAACTGGAGGCAAACCAGCGTCCATCCAGGGGATAAAGACGTGTCTACCCAAAAATCCACCATCTGGGGACTCAGTGGTGTCCATCCAGGAGACACACTGATATCTGGCCATGCCAACCCCTGTGTCACCATAAGCTTGGCTCCCCACAGTGACACCTCCCCTGGGGTGCCCCCAGCTTCACTCAGCACCATTCCCATCACTATTCCCACCGGCCATTCCAGCACCCATCACCCATCCCAGCACCATTCCCAGCATCCATCTCAGCAAACATCACCTATCCCAACATCTACCCCAGGACCCACCACCCATCCCAGCACTCAACATCCACCACCCACACCAGCGCCCATCCCTGTCCCCATCCCACCATCCATCCTAACGTTCACCCGATCACCGTTCCCACACCCTATCCCAGCACCCACCATCCATCCCGGCCCCCATCTTAATACCCATCCCAACACAATCCCCACCTCTTATCCCACCACCCATCCCAGCATAATTCCCACCACCATTCCCAGCACCCATCCCAGCACCCATCCCAGCACCCATCCCATCATCAATCCCAACACTCATCCCATCACTGTCCCAACACCATTCCCACCTCCTATCCCAGCACCCACCATCCATCCCGGCCCCCATCTCAACACCCATCCCAACACAATCCCCACCTCTTATCCCACCACCCATCCCAGCATAATTCCCACCACCATTCCCAGCACCCATCCCATCGTCAATTCCAACACTCATCCCATCACCGTCCCAACACCATTCCCACCTCCTCTCCCAGCACCCATCCCAGAGCCCAGCACCCACTGCCCATCCCACCACCCCCCACCCACCTCCCACCACAACCCTCACTTTGGGCACCCACTCACCAACATACACCTCCATGAACTCCCGTGCCGCCCGACGAGCGATGTCCGCCTCCTCCTCCTCCCCAAATTCCTCCAGGAGCTCATGGGTGTGGGGCAGCCCCCTCAGTACCCTCAGCATCGCCGCCACCTCCTCCTCCAACTTCCCCACTGCCGTCAGCGCCCCGAAATCCCGACGCCGGCGGCTGCTGTGGGGCCACCCTCTTGCGATCCCATTATCCACACCATAATATCTCCGGAATAGGACGGAGAGTGGGATGGGGTCTTCAGCCAAGCGGGTGCCCAACAGCACCCCATCCATCGCCCCGTTGGCGACAGCGTGGGGGACGAGTGACGGGGGACCCAACAGGGTGAAGTTTTGGGGGTTGTCCACATCATCCCAACACCCATCGGGTCCCAACGCGGCCGTCCCGTTGACCCGTGCCACGAGGAAGGATGTCCCCAGAGCTTCGGTGATGGTGACGGCGTAGAGCGCGTCGAGAGAGGCGTAGGGCTGATCAATGGGGCCGGACCGCCCCGCTGCCCTCTTCAGCCCCACTTCGACGCCGGCGAAGAGCGGTGCCAACGCAACGGTGGAACCATCGGGTGCCAACAGCGCGCCGCGCTCTGCTGCCGTGGCGTTGGGGTGGAGGAGGTGGGCGAGCAGCGCCCACGGCTCAGGGATGGGCGTTGGGGTGGGAGGGGGGTCCCCGAGCAGGGTGTGACACACGGGGGTCCCGCAGCCCCCCAGCGACCGCACCAGAGATGGGATGTCCGGGGTGCCATCGGCCTCCAGGGATTGTAGGATTGGGATCAGCGAGGAGATGTGGTGTGGGAGGAGGGCTGGAGGTGAGACAGGAATAAAGGGGGGGAGAGGGGGGGAAAGGTAAAAACTGGGAGATGAGCCAAAAAATGGGGAGGTGCGCATCCCCTCCCCGAAAATAAAAGGGGAAATGGATCTGAAACGGGAGGGATGTGCCCAAGGAAAGGGGGACGGGGCTGGAAAGGGGGGAAGGGATGCGCACAGAGCTGGGAAGGAGCACCCAAAACAGGGGAGAACGCACCCAAAATGGGATGGGGGGGGGGAGGGGGGGACATCCCCATCCGTACCCCCCCCCCCCCACTGCCCCCACCCCCACTGGTCAACAATCTGCCCCGGATTGGGCGCGGATTTGGGCAAAGATCTCCCCGAATTGGGTAAAAAGCGCAAGGTGTGGTGAGATGTGGTGACGTGTGGTGACGTGTGGAGACACGTGGTGACATGTGGTGTCATGTGGTGACATGTGGTGACGTGTCATGGCACGTGGAGGCGTGTGTTGATGTGTGGAGACGTGTGGCATCATGAGGTGACGCGTGGTGACGTATGGCGGCACGTGGCGACGTGTGTTGACGTGTGGAAACATGGGATGCCACGCGGTGACGTGTGGAGACATGTAGTGACCTATGGTGGCGTGTAGTGGTGTGGGATGAAGTGTGGTGAGCTGTGGTGCTGTGTGGAGGCGCGTGGTGACATGTGGATACATGTGAATACATGTGGTGGCATACAGCGTCATGTCGTGTGATGTGGTGGTGTGTGGGGACACGTGGTGACGTGTGGTGACGTATGTTGGCCTATGGTGACGTGTGGTGCCACGTGGTGCCATGTGTTAGCATGTGGTGCCACGTGGTGCCATGTGTTAGCATGTGGTGCTGTGTGTTAGCATGTGGTGCCATGTGGTGCCGTGTGATGCCATGTGATGCCATGTGATGCCATGTAGTGCTGTGTGGTGCCATGTAGTGCTGTATGGTGCCATGTAGTGCCATGTGTTAGCATGTGGTGCCATGTGATGCCATGTGGTGCCATGTGATGCCATGTAGTGCCATGTGGTGCCATGTGGTGCCATGTGATGCCATGTGATGCCATGTGGTGCCATGTAGTGCTGTGTGGTGCCATGTAGTGCTGTATGGTGCCATGTAGTGCCATGTGTTAGCATGTGGTGCCATGTGATGCCATGTGGTGCCGTGTGGTGCCATGTGGTGCCATGTGATGCCATGTGGTGCCATGTAGTGCTGTGTGGTGCCATTTGCTACCATGTAGTGCCGTGTGGTGCCGTTGTGTTAGCATGTGGTGCTGTGTGTTAGTGTATGGTGCCGTGTGGTGCCATGTGTTAGCATGTGGTGCCATGTGGTGCCATGTGGTGCCATTTGTTAGCATGTGGTGCCATGTGATGCCATGTAGTGCCGTGTGATGCCGTGTGTTAGCATGTGGTGCTGTGTGTTAGTGTATGGTGCCAAGTGGTGCCATTTGTTAGCATGTGGTGCCGTGTGATGCCATGTGATGCCATGTGGTGCCATGTGGTGCCGTGTGTTAGCATGTGGTGCTGTGTGTTAGTGTGTGGTGCCATGCGATGCCATGTGGTGCCGTGTGGTGCCATGTGGTGCTGTGTGGTGCCATGTGGTGCCGTGTGTTAGCATGTGGTGCTGTGTGTTAGTGTGTGGTGCCATGCGATGCCATGTGGTGCCATGTGGTGCTGTGTGGTGACATGTAGTGCCGTGTGGTGCCATGTGTTAGCATGTGGTGCTGTGTGTTAGCATGTGATGCCATGTGGTGCCATGTGTTGCCGTGTGGTGCCATGTGGTGCTGTGTGGTGCCATGTAGTGCCGTGTGGTGCCATGTAGTGCCATGTGTTAGCATGTGGTGCCATGTGATGCCGTGTGATGCCATGTGATGCCATGTGGTGCCATGTAGTGCCGTGTAGTGCCGTGTGGTGCCATGTGATGCCATGTGGTGCCATGTAGTGCTGTGTGGTGCCATGTAGTGCTGTATGGTGCCATGTAGTGCCATGTGTTAGCATGTGGTGCCATGTGATGCCGTGTGATGCCATGTGGTGCCATGTGATGCCATGTAGTGCCGTGTGGTGCCATGTGGTGCCATGTGATGCCATGTGATGCCATGTGGTGCCATGTAGTGCCGTGTGGTGCCATTTGCTGCCATGTAGTGCCGTGTGGTGCCGTGTGTTAGCATGTGGTGCTGTGTGTTAGTGTATGGTGCCATGTGGTGCCATGTGTTAGCATGTGGTGCCATGTGGTGCCATGTGGTGCCATTTGTTAGCATGTAGTGCCATGTGATGCCATGTGATGCCATGTGGTGTCATGTGGTGCCGTGTGTTAGCATGTGGTGCTGTGTGGTGCCATGTGGTGCCGTGTGTTAGCATGTGGTGCTGTGTGTTAGTGTGTGGTGCCATGCGATGCCATGTGGTGCCATGTGGTGCTGTGTGGTGCCATGTAGTGCTGTGTGTTAGCGTGTGATGCCATGTGGTGCCATGTAGTGACATGTAGTGCCGTGTGGTGCCATGTGTTAGCATGTGGTGCTGTGTGTTAGCATGTGATGCCATGTGGTGCCATGTGGTGCCAGGCGGTGGCATGTTGAGGTGCCACGTGGCAGTGCAGTGTCCCCATGCCCCTTACCTGCTTGGGTGCGGGCGCTGAGCACCACCAGCAGCAGGAGGACAGCAGCAGCGGAGCAGCACATGGTGCCCTACGGACTGCACGGACTTTGTCCCACCCCCGGGGTGGCACCGAGGGGGGGCCGCGGTGTGTGTCACGTGGGCACTGTGCAATGCGTGTGCGAGGGGTGTGCGTGGGAGTGTGTGCATGTGTGTGTGTGGTGTGTGTGTGTGCATATCTGTGTACAGTGTGTGTGCAACATGAGTGCAAGGGGTGTATGCGTGCATGCAATGGCTGTGTAATGTGTGCACAAAGGTGCGTGCAGTGCCTGTGCACGTATGTGAGCGACGTGTGTGTGCATGTGCATGCAATGCATGTGTGTGCACACGCATGTGCAGTGTGTGGGCAATATGTGTGCACATATGTGTGCAAAGGGTGTCCCCCTACGTGTTCAGTGGGTGTGCGCTGTGTGCACACAGGTATGTGCAACGTGTGCACATATGCGTGCCACGTGTGTGCAGTGGGTGTGCACATACGTGTGCAATGCACGTGCATTGTGTGCCTGCACACGGCTGTCTATGCACACGTGTGCACAGGAGTGTGTGCATGCACATGTACTTGTGTGCACACGTCCATGAGTGAGTGTGCAGGCGTGTGCATGCATGTGCATGTTCACTGCATGTATGTGCAAGGGGGTTTCGCGCACTTGTGTGCACGCATGGGGTGTGTGCTTGCACACCCGCATACATGCAGCTGCATATATGTGTGCACGTGTGTTTGTGCTGCATTCGTGCACACGCCGTTGTCACACCCAGCTCCTGCACAACTGGTTGAACTGGATCCCAGAGTGGGGGTGGGGTTGATGCAGGAGGCACTGGGACGGGTTGGGGGGTTGGGGGGTGAGGGGGGGGGGGGGAGACTTCAGGACACATCCATGGTGTGACGATGGCACCGGGACATGCGTGGAGGGGACAACACCACCAGGACACGTGCAGTGACAAACTGCAGTGGGACACACGTGGTGACAGCACGTGACAGCGCGTCACACCCTCACCCCGACCTTCGCCCCTCGTTTGGTGTCACCCACAGGCAGTGACGATGGTGCTGTCCTGGCTGCTGGTGGCTCTGCTGGTGGCCCTGCTGGTGGCCTGGCTGAGGGATGCGGTGGTCACTGTCACCCGTTTCCGGGCCACTTGCCAGCAGCTGCGTCACTTCCCCCTGCCCCCATGGCGCAATTGGCTGCTGGGACACACCGGGATGGTGAGGGGGCGCGGGCAGGGGGTGGCACTGGGGGTGACGGCAGGGACAGGGAGGTGGCACTTCTGGGGTGACCTAGGGGACCAAGCTGTGGCAATTGGGGTGATGGTAGGGAGAGAGTGGTGGCTCTTGTGGGGGGACAGAGGGGGCAGAACGGTGGCATTTGGGGTGGTCACAGCAGGGACAGGGCGGTGGCATTTGGAGTGACAGCAGGGATAGGGTGGTGGCATTTGGAGTGACAGCAGGGATAGGGTGGTGGCACTTATGGGGCAACAGAGGGGACGGGATGGTGGCACGTGGTGTGGCAGCAGGGATAGGGTGGTGGCACTTAAGGGGGACAGAGGGAACAGAATGGTGACAGTGAGAGAAGGGGCAGAGTGGTAACGTTTAAGGTTACAGCAGGGTCAGGGTGGTGGCACTAAGGGGGACAGAGGGACAAAGTGGTGGCACTTGGGGTGACAGCAGGGACAGGGCAGTGGCACTTATGGGGCAACAGAGAGGACAGAGTGGGGGCCCTTAGCGGGGGATTGAAGCAATAGGGTGGTGGCGTGTAGCAGGGACAGAGGGGACAGGATAGTGGCACTTAGGGGGTGACAGCAGGGACAGAGTGGCAGTATTTAAGGTGACAGCAGGGACAGAGTAGAGGCACTTAAGGGGGACAAAGTGGTGGCACTTGGGATGACAGCAGGGACAGAGTGGTGGTGCTTGGGGTGGTGATAGGAACAGGACAGTGGCACTTAAGGGGGGACAGTGGTGACAGAGTGGTGGCACTTGGGCTGTTGTTACCTGGGGTGACAGTGGGGACATAGGGGTGGCCGTACAGATAAGTGACAATGCTATGTGGGTGGGTGACAGTGGGGACACAGCACGGCATGGAACTGTGACCCCGAGCCCATCCGTGACCCTGGGGACAAACGTGTCCCCAAGGTTGGATGCAGCCCTGGGGACACCCAGGAGCGTCCCCACATGTGTCCCTAATGGGGCAGGCGCGGAACACAGAGGAAGGACTGCAGGACGTGGATAAGGTGGTGGCACAGTACCGCCATGGCTGCCTCTGGTGGTTGTCCCCGTGGCTGCCCATCCTCCGCCTCTTCCACCCCGACACCCTCCGCCCCGTGCTGATGGCCTCAGGTAACCCAAGATATGGGGGCACATGGGGGACACCAACCTACGGGTCCCCACGGGCCACCCCAGAGTGTCATCTCTGGCTGATGTGGTGACCTGGTGGTGCCCGTGCTATCGTGGCCACCAACCGTCTCCAGGGCCACCACCTGTGCCCAAACACATGTCCTATGGTGGCCCCATAAGCTGTCCCCAGGGGTCCCCAGACCCCAGAGTATAACCGTGTCCCATGGTGTCCTCTCTTGCAGCCTTCACTGCCCCCAAGGACAAACTCTTCTATGGGTTCCTCAAGCCCTGGCTGGGTGAGTGGGTGCCTGGGGATGGGGAGGCAGCACCCATGGGTGCCCCATGGATGGAGCTGAGCGTCCCACGCAGGGGACGGGCTGCTGCTGAGCCGTGGGGACAAATGGGCCCGACACCGGCGCCTGCTGACGCCCGCCTTCCACTTTGACATCCTCAAGTCCTACGTCAGCATCTTCAACAGCAGCACCCACATCATGCACGTGAGCGCTGACCCAGACCCCGGTTCCTGAGCCCGACCCCGGTTCCTGACCCCATCCCACACCCAGGTCCCAGTTCCTCGCCTCGGTCCTCACTCAGATCCCGGTTCCTGACCCCATCCTGCATCCAGATCCCGGTTCCTCGCCTGCATTCTGGTCCCTGACCCAAATCCTCACCCAGTTATTGGTTCCTGACCCCATCCCACACCCAGGTCCCAGTTCCTCACCTCGGTCCTCACTCAGATCCCGGTTCCTGACCCCATCCTGCACTCAGATCCCGGTTCCTCACCCAGATTCTGGTTCTTCACCCAGATCTTCAACCAGACGTTTGTTCCTGCCCCAAAACCCCACACAGATCCTTGTTCTTCACCCAGATCCTGACCCAGATCCTGGTTCCTGATCCCATCCTACCCCTAGACTCCCATCCCTGACACAGACCTGCACCCAGACCCTGGTTCCTCACCCAGACCCTGACCCAGACCCTGAAACCAACCCAGCCCTCCTTCACGATCCTATCCTGCATCCAGGTCCTGGTTCCTGACCCAGATCCCCATCCAGACCCTGTTTCTTCACCCAAATTCCCGCCCCAGGCCCTGGTTCCTGACCTAGACCCCCCATACAAACCCCATTTCCTCACCCGGACCCTCATTCATTCCTGACTCCATCCTGCACCCGGATCATAGAATCATAGAACGGCCCGGGTCGAAAAGGACCACAATGATCATCTAGTTTCAAGATGTTTCTAGTTATTTTCTAGTTTCAGATCCTCACTCCTCACCTGGATCCTGGTTCCTCACTCAGACCTTCATCCAGATCCCATTTCCTCACCTGGATCCTCCCCCAAACTTTGGTTCCTGACCCTGTTTTGCACCCTGACGCACATCCCTGACTCGGATCCTCACTCAGCCCTTGGTTCCTCCCCCACATCCACACTCAGACCCTCACCCAGATCTCGGTTCCTCACCCTGACCCCAACCCCAAACCCCACGCCACCCTTGCACCCCATCCCCTGACGTCCCCTGCCCCACAGACCAAGTGGAGGGCTGCAGCGAAGGCAGTGGGGGGACCGGTGGGACGGAACATGATGGAGGACCTCAGCCTCCTCACCCTTGACACCCTCCAGAAGTGCATTTTCAGCCATGACAGCCACTGCCAGGAGTGAGTGTGGCCCTGTCCCCATCCCAGGGTCCCCCCAGTCCCCATCAGGTCCCCCCACCTCGGGCTTGGCATCCATTAGGGCCCACTCTTAGCCTGGCATTGTCCCCAGATAGGTGCCAACACCATCGAATGCCAACATTACACTGCAATGGGAATAGGGTCCGAGTTTGGGTTATTAGGGTTAGTGTGAGGGCTAGGACTGATTGCATTGCATTATGTTCCATCGTATTGCATTTGGGTTAGGGTTAGGATTGCATAGCATGGGATTCCCTTCCCTTCCCTTCCCTTCCCTTCCCTTCCCTTCCCTTCCCTTCCCTTCCCTTCCCTTCCCTTCCCTTCCCTTCCCTTCCCTTCCCTTCCCTTCCCTTCCCTTCCCTTCCCTTCCCTTCCCTTCCCTTCCCTTCCCTTCCCTTCCCTTCCCTTCCCTTCCCTTCCCTTCCCTTCCCTTCCCTTCCCTTCCCTTCCCTTCCCTTCCTTCCCTTCCCTTCCCTTCCCTTCCCTTCCCTTCCCTTCCCTTCCCTTGCATTATTTCCCCTAATTGTCTTACATTTCATTTCATTTCACTTCATTGCATCGCATTGCATTGCATTGCATTGCATTGCATTTGGGATAGGGTTAGGTTTAGGGTTCAGATTAGGGTTAGTCTAGAGTTAAGGTTAAGGTTAGGGTAAGGGTTTGAGCTAGGGTTATCCCCAAACACGGTCCCCTATTTCCCTACCTCCATCCCAGTCCCCCACTGGGGTCCCCTTTATGCTCTGCCCCCCTTCAACTCATCACTGCCCCCAGAACCCCCTCAAGCATCACCCCGTTGCCACCCCACGTCCCCATCACGGCCACGTTGGTGACATGATGGCCCGTGGGGTCCACGTTGTCATGCAGGCAGCGCAGTGAGTACATCGAAGCCATCCTGGAGCTCAGCACCCTGGTGGTCCGGCGGCAGCAGCGTCTGCTCCACCACACCTCGTGGCTCTACCGACTCTCAGCCGACGGACGGCGCTTTGCCCGCGCCTGCGCCACGGTGCACAGCTTCACTGCCAACGTGGTGCAGCGCCGGCGCCAGGAACTCAACCACCTCGGCCACCAGGCATGGCTGAAAGGCCGCCAGGGACGGAGCACGGACTTCATTGACCTCCTGCTGCTCACCAAGGTGGGGGGCGGGGGTGAGGTTGGGGATGGTGGGGTTGTGGGGATGAGTGGTTGTAGGTTAGTGGCCACAGGGAGATCGTGGGGAGCAAGAGAAGGGTTGGGACTATGGAGGTGATCGGCCATATTGTTGAGGCTATGGAGAATGTTGGCCATGGGGAGATCGTAGTGGCCATTGGGGGATTGTAGTGGCCATGGAGACGGTATGGCATTGTGGCCATTGGGGGATTGTAGTGGCCATGGAGACAGTATGGCACTGTGGCCATTGGGGGATTGTAGTGGCCATGGAGACGATATGGCATTGTGGCCATAGGGGAATGGATGTTGCCAAGGAAGTGGTGACGGCCAAGAGAATAGTGGTGGTCATGGGGAGGGCTGGCTGTATGGTGGTGGCCACTGGAAGGTTGTAGTGGCCATAGGAAGACTGTGGTAGCCATGGGGAGGGTTGGTTGTAGGATGGTGGCCATAGGGAGGTCATGACGGTCATCAGGAGATCATGGTGTGCAAGAGAAGGTTTGGGACTATGGAGGTGGCTGACCATGGGGTTGAGGCTATGGAGGATATTGGCTACATGGAGGTCATAGAGGCCATAGGGAGACTGTGGTGAGCAAAAGAAAGGTTGGGACAGTGGAGGAGATTGACCATAGTGTGGCGGACATATGGAAGGTTGAGTGTAAGATGGTGGCCAAGAGGAGATGGTGTGCACCAAGAGAATGGTGGTGGCCATGGGATAGTTTGGCCGTATGGTGGTGGTCATAGGAGGACACTGGTGGCCTTGGGAAGGGTTGGAAGCTATAGGGTGGTGACCATGGCAAAAACTGGTCATAATGTGGTGGTAACGACCGGGGGGATGCTGGTGGCCATGGAGCAGTGATAGCTGTAGACTGTTGGCATGAGAATCGTGGTGATCACGAGGATAGCATTGGCCATATTAAGGACTGGACCTATTCTGGTTGCTGTGGGACGGCTGTTGGTGGCCATGAGGGCACTGGAAGGGGTTGTGTCACATGGTGGCCATGGGGAGACCATTTGCTTACCACTTGTCACCCATGCAGGATGAGGATGGCAATACTCTGTCCGACGAGGACATCTCAGCCGAGGCTGACACCTTCATGTTCGAGGGTGAGGGAAGGCCACCTGCTGCCGCTGGGCACCATGATGTCCCCCCACTCACCCCATGCCCCCGCAGGGCACGACACGACGGCCAGTGGGTTGGCGTGGCTGCTCTACAACCTGGCCCACCACCCACACTACCAGGAGCAATGCCGTCAGGAGGTCCGTGAGCTCCTCAAGGGCAGGAACGTGGAGGAGATTGAATGGTGAGAGATCCCTGGTGTCAATCCCTACCACACGGCTCGGGGTCTGCGGTGCTACTGTCCTTTCCCCCAGGGAGGATCTGTCCCTCCTACCCTTCACCACCATGTGCATCAAGGAGAGCCTCCGCCTGCACCCACCCGTCACTGCCGTGTCCCGACGCTGCACTGAGGACATTGCCATGCGTGATGGACGCGTCATCCCCAAGGGTACAGCTGATTCGGGGCATGACGTCCCCAACGTCCCCATCCCTCCTGCCTCTTGTCCATAACGCAGCCATTTCTGTCCCACCAGAGGTCATCTGCCTGATGAGCATCTACGGGACCCACCACAACCCAGATATCTGGCCTGAGCCTCAGGTGGAGCCATGAGTTCACCATGACATGGCCATGGGGACAGCAGGATGTCCCTGTCACCATGTCTGTGTCACTCACAGTCTGCTGGTGTCCTTGTCATCCCAGGTCTACGACCCACTGAGATTTAGCCCGGAAAACAGCCAGGGACGGTCCCCATTGGCCTTCATTCCTTTCTCTGCCGGGCCCAGGTAAGCCATGGTGGGGACACAGTGTCCCCATGTGCCACCCCCAGCACCCCAGGAGGTGGTTGTCACCTTGATGCCATCATGGGGACCACACATTTTGTGGTTGTGTTAAAAGTTGGCCATAGAGTGGTAGTAGTGGCCAATGGAACGGCGGTGGCCATGGAGACAGTGATGCCAAGAAGGGGTGGTTGTCACCCTGGCTCTGTGGTCGCCATAGGAACCACATATTTTGGTGTGGCCATGGGAACGTTTGGCCATATAGTGGTGGTATGGCCAGTGCAATGATGGTTGCCATGGGGAATGTTAGCCATAGGTTGATGGTGTGGACAATGGGATGGTGGAGGCCATGGGGAATGTTAGCCATAGGGTGGTGGTGTGGCCAATGGGATTGCAGCCATGAGGAATGTTAGCCATAGGCTGGTGGTAATGGCCAATGGAATGATGGTGGCCATGGGGAATGTTGGCCATAGGGTGATGGTGTGGACAATGGGATGGTGCCTATGGGTGGTGGTAATGGCCAATGGGATGATGGTAGCCATGGGGAATGTTGGCCATAGGGTGGTGGTGTAGACAATGGGATGATGGTGGCCATGGGGAATGTTGGCCACAGGTTGGTGGTAATGGCCAATGGGATGATGGTGGCCATGGGGAATGTTGATGATGGGGTGGTGGTGTGGCCAATGGGATGGCGGCCATGTAGAATTTTGACCATAGGGTGGTGATAATGGCCAATGGAGTGGTAGCCATGGGGAATGTTGGCCATAGGGTGGTGGTGTGGCCAATGGGATGATGGTGGCCATCAGGGCAGTTGGCCATAGGGTGGTGATGGCCAGAGACGGTCCTGGGGACAGCAATGGCCCTCTGGTGACGTGGGGATGCGGTGGCAGGAACTGCATCGGGCAGAGCTTCGCCATGGCCGAGATGAAGGTGGTGGCCGCGCTGACCCTCGCACGCTTCGCCGTCAGGCCGGACCCGGCAAGGCCGGTGCGCCGTAAGTCGGAGCTCATCCTCCGTGCCGAGGACGGGCTCTGGCTGCAGCTGGAGCCGCTGTCAGGGATGCCCTGAGGGGGACGGCGGCTCGTCCTGTCCAAGGGAGGAATAAACGATGGCACAGTGGGGACGGTGTCGTGGTGGTGATGGGGGAGTGGGGAGGAGGGGAGGCGTCCACGGGTGATGGGGATGTCCCTGGGGCGCAGGGAACACGCGGGACAGGACAGGACAAGGCCTCAGGCCGTGGTGGGGGGTCACGGGGGGGTCAAAGGGCACTGCGAGGGGTCAGAGGTCAGGGGGCGGAGCATGAGGGCAGCCATCTTTTCCCGCAGCACCACCAGAGTGCATAGCGACGTGTGGGCGGGGCCACGGTATCATAGCAACGAGTGGGCGGGGTTACAGCACCATAGCAACGAGTGGGCGGGGCCACGGTACCATAGCAATGAGTGGGCGGGGCCACTGTATCATAGCAACAAGTGGGCGGGGTTACAGTACCATAGCAACGAGTGGGTGGGGCCACGGTATCTTAGCAACGTGTGGGCGGGGTTACAGTAGCATAGCAACGAGTGGGCGGGGCCACTGTACCATAGCAGGGAGTGGGCGGGGCCACTGTATCATAGCAACAAGTGGGAGGGGTTACAGTGCCATAGCAAACGAGTGGGCGGGGCCACGGTATCTTAGCAACGTGTGGGCGGGGTTACGGCATACTTAGCAGCGATTGGGCGAGGTTAGAGCGGAATGGGCGGGGCCAAAGGGCGGGACGGCGGCTTCCGGTCACGTGAGGGGGGCGGCTGAAGCCGCGCTGTGGCGGCGCCATGGCGGCGCCATCCGGTGAGTGGGGGCCGCTGACAGCGATGGGGGGCAGCGGGACGGGGGGACCCCCCTATGCCGGCTCCTCACCGACCCGTTCCCCTCAGAGACGGAGCGGCTGCTGAGCCGTGCGCCCGGGTATGGCGCGACGGAGGCTCCGGCGGCGGTGGAGGAGGAAGAGGAGGAGGAGGAGCTGCGGCGCCGCCTGAAGTATTTCTTCATGAGCCCCTGCGATAAATACCGGGCCCGGGGGCGGCGGCCCGTGAAGCTCGGGCTGCAGCTGGCCAAGATCCTGCTGGTCACCGTGCAGGTGGGGGCGGGGGGGGCGGTTTGGGGGCGCTCTGGGACTCGGGGACAGTGGGGATGGGGTGCAGAGGGGGCAGTGGGCGTTGGGGCGCTGGGGAGGGGGGGCCTTGGGGCGTGGGGGCACCAAAGGGGGACGGTGAGAGTGGATGTTGAGGAAGAGGAAGGCCTGGGGACACCAGGGAGGGGGCAGCGGTCGTAGGGATGGTGGAGAGGGGGAGCTCTGGGGTTTGGGGACGCCGTGGAGGGGACATTGGGCGTGGGGCGCTAAGGGAGAGTGGCTCTGGGGCGTCAGGATAGTGGAGAGGGGGCACTGAGGGGGCAGTGGGCATTGGGACGTGGGGAGAGATAGGTCTGGGGCTTGGGGACAGCAGGCATTGGGACTCTGAGGGGTCCTGGGGGCTTGGGGACATCAAGAAGGGGACACTGAGGGAACAGTGGGCATTGGGATACTGGAGCGAGGTGGCCCTGAGGCTTGGGAGCACCATTGGACACTGGGGAGTCCTGGGGACAGTGATGGGGGGCCACTGGGGGGGAGGTAGCCCCTGGTGCTTGGGGATGCCATGGAGGGGGACAGTGAATGTTGGGACACTGAAGACAGGGAGGCTTCGGGACACCGGGGAAGGGACAGCGAAGGACAGTGTGCATGGGGACACTGGGGGAAGTGTAGGAATGTTCTGGGGCGTGGGGACACCATAGAGGAGCCCTGGGAAAGGCGACACCAGGGGACTGTGAGCATGGGGACACCACGGGAAGGGGTCACTTTAGTGATGCACAGAGCCCTGAGCACGGAGTGAGGACGTGTGGGGGTGACAGGGCACAGGAGGGGACCCCTGAGGTGGGCATTGGGCGTGGGGACGTAGAAGGGAACACCCGACGAGACATGGGGACACTGTGGGGTGCAGTGGGCCCTTTTAGGCAATCTGGGTGTCCCTGGAGTGACTGGGGTGTTGGAAAGGAGAGGGCTTGGGTGTCTGGGGACGCTTGGGTTGCCCCAGGAAAGAAGGGTGGAAAGGAAACTGCTCCCACTTGGGGGTAGCAGAGGGAAAACAGTTGGAGCCACCGGGCGGTAGTCGTGAGGAAGGGAAGAGCTGGCATGAGAGCAGTGCCATCCAGGGCTGCTGGTGTCACCCAGAGCAACCCTGTCCTGTCCCCTCCCCTCGTGCTAACGAGCAGCCTCTTGTGTGGATCAACAAAACTGTAATCACCTTCTGTTGATAAACACAGGGTAATTAGTGGTGTGGGAAAAGGGTTGGAGTGTGGGGGCAGGGAAAATGCCAGCGGGGAGGTGGGAAATCAATGCTCCCTCTGCCGTTGTGTTTCTGGGATGGCTGTTCTCCCCACTGTGCTCGACTGCAGGAAATCAGCAGTGTTAAGTGTTGGCTTAAGAGGTTTTGGGGGGGAAAACAGGTGGAGAACTGAGGACAGAGAGCTGCTCCTTGTCTTCTCAGGACCCCCAAACATTGGGTGATGACGTTTTCCTTCCCGTGACCCCTTTGGGGTGGAGCGGCTGCATTTTGGGTCCATTTTACAGAGCCATGGAGGGGTACAGGATTTAATCCTGGTCCCTTTATCTGTCAGCTCATCCTCTTCGGGCTCAGCAACCAGATGGTGGTGACCTTCAAGGAGGAGAACACCATTGCCTTCAAGCACCTCTTCCTCAAGGACTACGTGGACGGCGCTGATGACTCCTACGCCGTCTACACCCAACACGACCTCTACGACCGCGTGTTTTATGCTGTGGACAAGGTGAGAGCTGTGGGAAAACAGGGCTATGGGGATGTGAAGATGCTTGGGAATGCATCCAGCTCCTGAGAACGTCTCCTTCCCCCCCCAGTACTTGGCCATTCCCAACGAGACCATCGGTCGCTACGCCTACGTGCGAGGGCAGAGCGGAGGCAACCAGTCGGCCCTCATGCTGTGCCAGCAGTACTACCGCAGAGGGCGCATTGATCCGGCCAACGACACCTTCAACATCGACCCCAAGATTGTCACAGGTTGGTTTTAGGGGAGGGCAGGGCTGAGCTCTGCCATCCTACAGCCCCCGCCGGGTCTTGGGAGGGATTGGTGGCCGCTGTGGGTGTATTTTTTTTTGCTCCTCGCTATGGATTTGAGAAGGACTGAGGGGTCTCTTGGGGTCTTCGGGCTTCCCTGAAGGTGCTTCTCCCTCCCTGCAGACTGCCTGGGAGTGGACCCCGAGGACCCACATCCTCTGCCCCCAGAGCTGGACCGCAGCTACAAGAACTTCACCTTCAAATTTCACAAGTAATGGCTGTCGCCTTCCCTGCAGCATTCAAGTGCTGAGCACGTGCCCGACCTGTGGAGTTCCTTGTGCTTTGAGCCTCAGGCTCGCTGCCAGGATGGAAAACCACTTGCTAGTTTTAAAACCCTCGTGGGAGAGAAACCAATCTACCCTTGGGCCCAGGGAGATGTGAAACCGCTGTGATTGCACAAGAAGCAGCTGCTTTCCGGCCCTGTCTCCATTGGTTTTGGCTGCAGAGCTGCCCCCAAGGCTCTGTTTCTACCCTGCAACGCTCAGGGTTGTTTCCTTCCCTCAAAACTGCACTGGTTTTGGCCGTGTTTTGCTGGCCTGGGGGGGGAGAGGTTTTCAGCACAATCGGGTTGTTGTTTCAGCTCCATGTGCTGTTGTTGGTGCTGGACAGAGGGGCACCAGTGCTGCTGGTGCTGAGAGATGCAGCGTAGCTCCCCCCCAAAGCCCAACTCGATGATGCTGGGGCTGTGGTTTGGCCCTCCAAGGCTAGAAATGCCTTTTTCTGTGGCTGTGCACAATCCCAAAGCAAATGTTTTTCCCCACTGCTGTGGTCGTTTGACTCAGTGCTGCGTTTTGGGGATCAGTGCAGGGCTGTGTGATGCTCTGGATTTGCCCCAGGAGGGGTCTTAACGAATGCCCCCCTCCCACAGGCTCATCAACGTCACCATCCAATTCAAGCTGAAAGCCATCAACATCCAGACCATTATCAACAACGAGATCCCGGACTGCTACACCTTCACCATCACCGTGAGTGCTGGGCACCGTGAGCAGGGATGGCACAGGGTGGTGACGTCCCTCGTGGCCGTGGCACGAGGAGCTGCCATCCGGTTTGACGAGCAATGCCCTTCTCCCAGATCACGTTTGACAACAAAGCACACAGCGGCCGGGTGAAAATCCACCTCGACAACCGGGCTGACATCAAGGAGTGCAAAGACCACAGCGTCTTTGGCCGAGGTAGGAGCTGTGTTGGCGGTGACAGAGGTGGCGTCTGTCCCCGGAGGGCACGCCAGGCTGGGTGGGAGTGCTGCTGGTGCCACTGTTTAATGTCACTGTGCCTCCTGGAGGTGACAACTCCTTCCGGCTGTTCTTCGACGTCGTCGTGATCCTCGTCTGCTCGCTCTCCTTCATCCTCTGTGCCCGCTCCATCATCAGGGGCCTGATGCTGCAGCACGTGAGTGGGGCCGCAGGGGGAAGCAGCACTCTTGCTGACTACTATCCCTGTCGGAGCTCCTGGGGTTGAACTGCCACCAAGTTGGGGGTTTTTTTTCCAGCATTCTGGCTGTGTTGCTCCGTCTCAGGACGCCTTTTTAGCATGGGGATGCTCAAACGAAGCCACAGCTCCTGTCTGGGTTTAGGAAAAATTGCTGTGTGCTCAGGCATTGGGCTGCCCAGGGAGGTGGGGGTCTCTGGGGGGGTGGCACTGAAGAACACGGCTCAGTGGGCACAGCGGGGGTGGGTTGGTTTTGCTGATCTTGGAGGTCTTTTCCAGCCTTAATGGTTCCGTGGGTACTGAGGGCTGGGCAGAACTCAGCCCCATGCGTTGAGGAACCCTCAGTGAGGTGGGTTTCTCCTCCCCGTGCAGGAATTCAGTCAGTTCTTCCAGCGCCGCTACAACCAAAGCGTGTGCCTGTCGGACCGCATGGAGTTCCTCAATGGTTGGTACATCCTGCTGGTCATCAGCGACGTCCTCACCGTGCTGGGAACCATCATGAAGATCGGCATCGAGTCCAAGGTAAGGGGGCACAGACCCTGAGTGTGTTCTGGCTGCTGGCGTGGATGTCCCCCTGCTTTGGGGAGGGGGACGTTTCCACGTGGAGAGAGACAGTGGCCACTGCTGGGCTCTGGCAACACACTGCACTCCTGATGCGAGCAGAGCTCTGATGGTGAACGTTGCTCTTAGGGGTGCACAGGGGGGGGGGTCCTGGCCCAGGGGGGATCCCTGAGTGCCCTTTTCCTTTCGGCTCAGGCCTGCGTCACCTTTGTCCCCGCAGAACTTTGCTGATTACGATGTCTGCAGCATCCTCCTGGGCACCTCCACGCTGCTGGTTTGGGTCGGGGTCATTCGCTACCTCACCTTCTTCCAAAAGTACAACGTGAGTGGCTTTGGGGGGGGGGGGGGGGGTGGTCTGTCACCTGAGGGGAACATTTCCAAGGCTGGCCTTGAGCACAGAGGCAACTGGTGGAACCTGGGCCCATCCTATGGCTGCTGTGTGTGTCCCCAGCTCCTCGCCCTGCTCCGCTGGCCACCGTGGAGTCACATAGGATGCTTAAGCACCTGTCCTCGCTGCCACTTTGTGTGGGAGTTGTCCCCATTCACTCAACTCATGGGTCCCCTTCCCCTCTCCTTGCCACGAAGGACGGAGGTTAATCCTGATGGCTTTTTGGCCACCAGATCCTCATCGTCACGCTGCGGGTGGCCCTCCCGAACGTCATCCGCTTCTGCTGCTGCGTGGCTGTCATCTACCTGGGCTACTGCTTCTGTGGATGGATCGTGCTGGGACCATACCATGTCAAGGTGCTACTCTTGAGCTCCTCTGTGATGAGGTTGGGTGGGCTTCACCCACCTCTGGGCTCTCTTCCCACCTCGGGGTGATCCCCTGCTCTGATTTAGGGGGAGATGGGCCCTGCTTTAGGGGTTAGACGAGGCACCCGTTGGGGTGGTCTGTAGGGTATTGAGGAGCAGTTGTTTTTTGGGAGCCTACAGCCCGGCAGTGGAAGGGACAGGAGGTGACACGGTGGCTTTATCCCATCCCAGTTCCGCTCCCTTTCCATGGTGTCTGAGTGCCTCTTCTCTCTCATCAACGGGGACGATATGTTCATCACCTTCGCCGAGATGCAGCAGAACAGTTACCTGGTGTGGCTCTTCAGCCAGATCTACCTGTACACCTTCATCAGCCTCTTCATCTACATGGTCCTCAGCCTCTTCATCGCCCTCATCACCGGCTCCTACGAGACCATCAAGGTGAGACCGCACCGCAGCGCTTGAGCCAAGATTCCAGGCTCTTTGTAAGGGGGCTGCGGTGGGGCAGAAGTCCCCCTTTGGTGCAGCTGAAGTGCTCTCTTTCCCCCGTTCTGTCTCTGCAGCACCAGTGTGAGGGTGAAACACCCGTGTCCCAGCTGCACGCCTACATTGCTGAGTGCAAAGACAGCCCCAAGTCGGGCAAGTACCGCCGCGACAGCGCCTCGACCTGCTCCGTCTTCTGCTGCTGTGAACGGTGAGTGTGACCCTATTACCCATCCCAATCCCCCCCATGTGCTGGGAGAGGAGAGTTTACGGCCATTCTTTGCTGCTGGCCCCTCTTGTGCACAGCCGGTGCCACGTGGGTTGTGGTTTTCAGCCCCGTTGGGCTGTGTCGTGGTGCCAGCATCCATCTTGCAGCCCTCAAAACATCCACGAGGACCCCTGACTGTGTTTGTGGCCACTGCTGCTGCTCTGTTGTCCCCTATTACCCTCTCTGCCACCCTCAGCTGTCTCTGTTTGAAGCATGCTCTCCAAATTCACCAGGTTTCACCCCTGCTGTTCTCCCTGCAGGGCTCCTCTGCAGGACAACGCCTTGCTGGTGAACTGAGGGAGGATCCCAGCACTCGAGGTGCCCAACGCTCCTTCTGGCTGCACGCCCTCTAATTTATTTTATCGTCTGCTTTTAATGACTCGCGGCTCAGCACCGACCCCAAAGGAGCAAGAAGAGATGGACGCTCGTATGGAGCACGTATGGATGCCTGCCCTGTTTTTTCTTCCCCTCGATGGACGCTGTGCCTCTATGCTCCAAATGCTGAACTGGAGCCTGGCAGCAACTCGGGAGCTCAGCTGCAGCCCCTCAGCTGTATTGTGGGGGCTTTGGGGGGCTCAGCCTGACTTGAACTGCATTGAGGACTGGGCCGATGCTTCACCCTGAAGCCCTGCAGCTCCTCAGCTGTGTCCTGGACTCATCCTTTTCCTCATTCCCCGGCCCAGCTGCCATTGGGCCACATCCCCATCTTGCCTGGAGCCTCACTCTGAGCCCTGCAGTGTCCTGGGGACACATCTCAGCCTTCGTCCTACAGCTCCACAGCTCTTTGGCTGCCCTGGAGACTTCTCCTCGCCCTTATCCTGCAGCCCAGCTTCCCCTTGGTTGCATCAGGGCCGTGTCTGGGGCTTTACCCCCAAACTGTGCAGCCTCTCAGCCACTGGCAGCCCTTGGGGGCCATCAGCACCTTGGAAATAAGGACAAGGACAAACCCTGAGCCGCCTGGTGACATCAGGGTCCCATTTGGGGCCACGGTGAGGAGCCCGGAGCCCATTTGGCTCCCCGGGGGTGGTATCCCTCTCTCCATCCCCCACCCCCACAACCCTTTGAGGGGCTCTTCAGGCACAAAGGGGCTGCAGTGGTCCATCTTATGCCTCCTTCCCCTCCCACCCACGGGCTCCAGGAGCAGTGCTGTGCCCTCCTGCCCTCAATGGGAGCCGTTCCATTGTGCTGTTGGCAGAGGGCCGCGTGTTTACAGCCCGGGCCGAGGGAAGCTTTGTCCTTGGGGCAGCAGCTGCTCTTGGCTGGAGGGCGGCCAACGGCTGCCGGTTCCAGGCACGGCTTTGTGCTGAGAAAGGCCGAAATGGCCTCACGGGGAGGCGGGGCGGGGATGGGAAGGCTGCGTTCATTTGTGGAGTGAGTTGTGGCCGTTCTCAGCCCGCGGAGGGAGAGTGGGGGAATAAAGCAGCTGAGGGGAAGCGGTGCCTCCGTGCTCTATGGGGCTCAGCTGCAGCACGTGGGGGGGAAGGGGGGGTTTGTTGGCACCTCGGAGTGCCCGTGGGACGGGGGGGGATCTTTGGGACTGGGAGAGGAGGGTCTCTGGGGACAGTGCTGTCACGTGGGAGGGAAGGGACCCTGGGGACAGGGGGCCCTTGGGGGGGTGCTGTCACCTCAGCTTAAGGTGTCGCCTCCGTGGGTTCAGCTGGGGGTACCCCCGGGCTTCCCCCCCCCCCCCCCCATATTTTTAAGCCCCTCCTCAGTGCTCTGGGCCCCGCGCCGCCCTCCATTGCCACTCCCAAGATGGCGCCGGGGATGAACACACGTGGGTTGGCGCGCTGCGATGACGTCACGCGCCAGCGCCACACTCAAAAGGGCGGCTGCTGGATTTACCTTCCCCCTCCCCGACCGACCTTCCGAAGATGGCGGCGCCGTCAGGGCGCTCTCCGCCCCTTCCGCTGACGTCATCACAGAGAGGCGTCGGGAGGGTTTAAAGGGACCACGACCTCACGGGGCAGCCGCCGGGGCCGGAGCGGGGAGGGAAGAGATTGGTGAGGGCGGGGCGGGGGCAGGAGCGTTCCAAGGATGGGGTCTGTGCGGTGGGGGGCGGGGGGGGATGGATAATACCCCTCGGGGGGGCCCGGGAAGGGGTTTAGGGAGGGGTTAATGCGATGTGGAAAAGGGATGTGAGGGTGGGGAGAGGGCAGAACTGATTGGAGGAGAGCAATGTTAGCTTTGGTGGGGGAATATATGGATTCGGGGGGTGGGAATGTGGATTTTGGGGGGATATGTGGGTGTGGAGGGGGCGATATTAGCCCTGAGGGGTGATATTAGCCCCGGGGGGTGATGTATGTGTTTGGTGGGGGGGGTGTGGGGGGGGATCAGTATGGTCTGGGGGGAGTAATATTGAACCTGGGGGACGGATTTAATCTTGGGAGGGATATCAAATGCGGGGGGGGGGGGGGGGGGGGGGGCAGTATCAACCATGGGGTTATGGGGCTGTGTGGGGGCTCAGCACTACGGGGTGGGGCAGGAACCCTTGGGGGGGGGGGAGGGGGCGGGCACTGACACCCCATGGTGGGGGGGAATGGCACCGCATGGGCTGTTTATCCCACCCCCCCCCCCCCCCAGTGGCAATGGGTGACGCTGCCAATCCCGGTGCTGTCCGTGTGCCGATGGCACCGCCGCCTCTTGGGGGTGTCCTTGGGAAGGACGGGGGGGGGGGAAGGGGGGGGAGATGGCAGTGTCCCCTTTGGGTGCTGGGGGGGGGGGGTGACACGTGACGTGGGGACAGCAGAGGCCTCCGGGGCTGTTGCAACGCCTGGGACAGTTCCTCCCTGCGGGGACACAGAAGTCTTCCAACAGCCGCTCTGTTCTGTGCCACCCCACGCCATGGGGACACCTTGGGGTCACCCCACGCCACAGCCCCCCATGCATCCAACTGGGGTGGACGACCACCCCCAACCCAAACCCACCCTATTCCAATGGGCTGTTCCCACCCTGGGGACACCCGTGGGACACTCCGGGGTCACCTATGCATCCTATTGGGTTAGAAAAGCCAACCCCAACCCCAACCCCGACCCCAACTCACCCCATCTGCAGACGTCACCACGCCGTCACTATTCCCCGACGTCCCTTCCGTGTCCCCCCCCCCCCCCCAAGCTGTGTACCCCACGATGCCTTTATAATTTTCCCACTTCTTGGCAGATTTCTGCATGGGCGAAACCCCTCGGCGGATATGGGGCAGAGCGCGTTGGAGCCGCAGGAGGAGGCAGAGGTGGGGGACGTCCCCACGAGGTGACAGCCACCACCCCGTGTCCCCAGCCCTGTGGCTCAGCCTCTTGTCTCCGCAGGACGCGTCCCTGATGGCCACGCTGTCTGAGCTCTTTGCCGAGGAGCAGCTCTCCACCAGCACGGTGAGTCCCCTCCGAGGGCGCAGAGTTGTCTCCGTGCCCTCGGGGACAATGTGCACAGCCCAAGGGGATGCATACGTGTCCCCGTGATCTGGAAGTTTCAGTTCTGGATGGGGCTGAGGCGACTGAAAGTGATAAAGCTGCCACTGTGCTGTAGGGACACAGTCTGAACCCCGATGCTGAGTACCCCTAAGGGCACGCAAAGTTGTCCTCATTCCCCAGGGAACACCAGCTTGTCACCACGCCATTGGGGACAACGTCCCCAAGCACAGCCAAGGGGACACCAACTTGTCCCCGTGCTCCGAGGGATGCAAACTCGTCCCCACGCTTTTGGGGATGCTGAGCACCACCGAGGGACTGTTCACCTGTCCCCACACCCCGAGGGCCACTGTCCCTGCATGCCATCGGGGTGCAGGGACACGTGGGGGCCTCATCTTCCTCCCCAGGTGCTGTGGGCAATGCTCAGCGTCAGCCTCCTCACCGTTCTCTTTGCAATTGGCATCGTGCTGCTGGTCCGGCGGCTGCGCCTTAAGAGTGAGTAACGCCGGGAGGGGTGGCACAGAGGGACACTCTGATGCCACCCCGTGCCTCAGTTTCCCCCATGGAGGATTGGGCGTACGGGGGAGGTGAGAAGAGGGTGGCGCGTGGGGTGACGGCGCCGTCCCCTCCCCACCTTCCAGAGGTGCCTGCACAGGAGACGCCCAAATACCGCTTCCGAAAAAGGGACAAGATGCTGTTCTACGGGCGCAAGATCATGCGCAAAGTGAGGCTGGGGATGGCACCTCCCCGGTGTCACCGTGGGGTGACGCCCCCCGATGTCACCGCAGCTTGACATCGCGTCTCGGTGTGTGTCCCCCACCTCCCCCAGGTCTCCCAGTCCACCTCCTCGCTGGTGGACACCACCATTTCCAGCACCTCTCGGCCCCGCATGAAGAAGAAACTCAAAATGCTCAACATCGCCAAAAAGTGAGGCGCCCCGGGGTTGGTGGTGGTGGTGGTGGTGGTGGTGGCAGAGCTCGGTGTCACCTCGCTGTCCCCTCAGGTTCCTGCGCATCCAGAAGGAGCTGCCCACGCTGCAGCTGAAGGAGCCCCCGCCATCGGTGCTGGAAGCTGACCTGACCGAATTCGACGTGGCCAACTCCCACCTCCCCTCCGAGGTGCTCTACATGCTCAAAAACGTCCGGTGAGTCTCAGAACCGCCCTGGATTCACGTTCTGTCCCCGCTGTCCCCAACCCTAAAGCTGATGGTGACCCATCCCCGCCTCAAAGCTGTCTCCTGGGAGCTGGACCACAGGTGCTTCGTGCTCCGCATCTGCTGTTGCTATAGCAACGGGATGCGAGGTGGCATTGTGGTGCGGTGCCCATCAGCGTCACCTGCTGTCCCCATCCCCGCAGGGTGTTGGGACACTTTGAGAAGCCGCTGTTTCTGGAGCTCTGCAAGCACATGGTTTTCCAGCAGTGCCAGCAAGGGGATTACGTATTCCGACCCGGGCAGCCCGACACCAGCATCTACGTGCTGCAGGACGGCAAGCTGGAGCTGCTCCTCACCGAGCCGGTGTGGGGACGGGGACAGGATGGGGACAGGGGTGGGATGGGGGCACCACGGAGATGGGGCTGTGAAGAACGGAGGGATTTGTGCTGTGCAGGATGGAAAGGAGACTGTGATGAAAGAGGTGTTTCCTGGAGACAGCGTGCACAGCCTGCTCAGCATCCTCGATGTCATCACGGTACCAGCGCCACAGCTGTTCCCAAACCATCCCAAAGCTGTCCCCGACAGTTGTGGTGGTCCCCAGGGTCACCTAAAACTGATGGTGGCTGTCCTCAAGAATCCTAAGCCTGCTCATGGCCATCCCCAAACCCCTCCAAACCCAACCGTGGCCATCCCCAAACCCAACCGTGGTCATCCCCAAACCAACCATGGTCATCCTCTAACTGAAATCCAACCGTGGCCACCTCTAAACCTTTCCAAACCCAACCATGGCCATCTCTAAACCCTTCCAAACCCAACCATGGCCATCCCCAAACCCAAACCCAACCATGGCTATCCCCTAACCCAAACCCAACCATGGCCATCCCCTAACCCAAACCCAACCATGGCCATCCCCAAACCCAAAGACAACCATGGTCATCCTCTAACCCAAACCCAACCATGGCCATCCACTAACCCAAACCCAACCATGGCCCTTAAAATCCAACGACAGCCACCCCCAAACCGTTCCAATCCCAACCATGGCCTTCTCTAAACCCAACCGTGGCCATCTCCAAACACAACCACAGCCACCCCCCAAACCCCTCCTCCAAACCCAACCATGGCCATCCCTTAAGCCAAAACCAACCACAGCCGTCCCACAACCCAACCATGACCATTCCCAAACCGCACCACCCTGATCCTGTGAACGTCCCCCTATCCCCACTCCCAGCCAGGAGCCATTGCCGGACAGCAATGACACTGCCACCACTGCTGTCCCCTAGGGCCACCAGCGGCCATACCGTACGGTGTGTGCGCGGGCAGCAGAGGATTCAACGGTTCTCCGTTTGCCAGTTGAAGCCTTTTCAGCTGTCTTTGAGAAGTACCCCGAGAGCCTGGTGCGGGTGGTGCAGGTGAGCCCGACCCCGTGGGGGTGTCACCGGGGACGAGCAGGGGACAATAACACCTCCTTGTCCCCGCAGATCATCATGGTGCGCTTGCAGCGCGTCACCTTCCTGGCACTGCACAATTACCTGGGGCTGACGAATGAGCTTTTCAGCCACGTAAGCATGGAGGGGGGCCCTGAAAATAGGGATCCCCCACCGTAGGGGCAAAAGAGTCCTGGCTCCACTGTCTCCTTGTCCCTTTGCAGGAGATGCAGCCACTGCGGCTCTTCCCGCAGCCCAGCCATGCCACCCGCACCAGCCCTGTCCGCCATGGCAAGCGGGGGCTCGGCGCTGCTGAGGAGGGAAGGGAGAGACCAACGGAGCTGAGTAAGGTTCTGGACTCCCCCTGCCCCCACCCTACAGCAGGAAGGGGATCACAGCCATCTGTCCCTGCAGTTGAGCCGCTGAAAGCCGGAGTTCTGGATGCCCCTGCACCACCACTGCTGAGCCGCTGCATCTCCATGCCAGTGGATATCTCTGGTAGGTGGGGGGCTTGGAGGAAAGAGAGGGTTCCTTATCCCTGTGCATCGCCCCCCAGAGTACTGTGTCACTTGCTGAGGGTTGTGCATCCTCCCTTGGGTCACACATTTCCCCATGGGACCGTGCATCCTCCATAGGGTCACACACCCCCCCATGGGACCACGCATCCTCCATTGGGTCATACATCCCTCCGAGGGCTTGTGCATCCCTCTCTGGGGCTGTCCGTCCTCCATGGGGTGCTGTGTTCCCCCGTGGAGTTCTCCGTCCCCCATGGAGTTCTCCATCCTCCATATGGGGTTGTGCATCCCCTCTGGGTCATGCGTTCCCCCCTTCCTCGGCCTCATGCATGCCTCCCCCCAGTTCTCCCACCCCCATGTTTGCCCACCTTGTGCTGCTGGTGACCACCTGGTCCCCTCCCCGGTGGTACACAGGCATCCAGAAGGGTCCCCGCTCTGACTTTGACATGGCCTACGAGCGCGGACGCATCTCAGTATCGCTGCAGGAGGACAGCACCAGCCCCCTGGCTGCCTTCTCTCGGGTAGGTCTGGGTCCCCCACGTCCTCCTCAATCCACATCCACCCCAACGCCAACACCGGAGCTGTCCCTTGTCCTCGCAGTCCATCTCACACGAGCCCAAGGAACGTAAGTCGGTGACGGTGGAGGAGCAGCCATCGGGTATCTACAGGTACAGCTGTGAGGACGAGTCGGCCGCGGTGGACTGTCCCTTCGAGCCCTACCAGGGCCGTCAAACCAGCGCCATCTTCGAGGCTGCCAAGCAGGAGTTGGTCAAACTGATGAAGGTGGAGGTGAGGTCACCAACGGAGACGGCGCAGGGAGATCCCGGGGCCTCGGGGTGGTTTGGGGTCACCTCGTGGGGCCCCCCAGTACCTTGTGGTGGTCCCTGTGACTTCATGGTGGTCCCCCATTGCTTCATGGTGGGTCTCCGTCACTTCATGGTGGTCCCCTGTGGCCTCTTGGTGGTTCTGTTGCCCCATAGTGGTCCCCATCGTCTTGGGGGCCCCACTGTCTTGTGGTGGCCTCTGTGGCTTTTTCATGGTTCCCATCATCTTGTAGTGGCCCCATATGGATTTTTTATGGTCCCCATCATCTTGTGGTGGCCGCCTATGGCTTTTTCATGGCCCCCATCACCTTGTGGTGGCCCCCTATGGCTATTTCATGGCTTCCATCATTTTGTGGTGGCCCCCTATGGCTATTTCATGGCACCCATCTCGATACCTTTCTTTCCCCCAGGACCCTTCTCTGCTCAACAACCGTGTCTTGCTTCATCACGCCAAAGCTGGGACGGTTATTGCCCGTCAAGGGGACCAGGTAGGTCTGGGTTTTGGGGGAACGTTGCAGTGTCTCACTCCCCCTGCCCCACGTTTCCATGGGGTGCTGCTCCTCCTACCCCTGCCCTATGAGTCCTGGTGATGGAGCGCTGTTCCGGCAGGACGTGAGCCTCCACTTCGTGCTGTGGGGCTGCCTACATGTCTACCAGAGGATGATTGACAAGGCCGAAGATGTCTGCCTCTTCCTGACACAGCCTGGTGAGATGGTGGGGCAGCTGGCCGTGCTCACTGGAGAGCCCCTCATCTTCACCATCAAGGCCAACCGAGACTGTACCTTCCTCAAGATCTCCAAGTCAGACTTCTACGAGTGAGTCCCAGTGCCAACAGAGAGGGGGATTTGGGGGCAACGCTTCAGATCCATAGGGTGAACGCAGCTCAGCACCTATGGTGGCACTTCCTGGGGTCACCACCGTGTCCCTCAGCTGCTGTTGGTCTGTAGGATCATGCGGGAGCAGCCCAGCGTGGTGCTGAGCGTCGCCCACACCGTGGTCACCCGCATGTCACCCTTCGTGCGCCAAATGGACTTCGCCATCGATTGGATGGCGGTGGAAGCCGGCCGGGCGCTCTACAGGTGGGTGACCCACACTGTGGCTCAATGAGGACCCCACCATGGGGCTGACGTTCCCTTGGTGTCCCCAGGCAGGGTGACAAGTCAGACTGCACCTACATCGCGCTCAACGGGCGGCTCCGCTCCGTCATCCAGAAGGGCAGTGGCAAAAAGGAGCTCATTGGGGAGTACGGCCGCGGGGACCTGATTGGCGTGGTGAGAGCCGTGCAGGGCCAGAGGTGGGATGCCACGTCTTGGTGTTATGTCTGATCTGTGTGTCATCATCTCCAGGTGGAAGCACTTACCCGGCAACCCCGTGCCACCACGGTGCACGCGGTCCGGGACACGGAGCTGGCCAAGCTTCCCGAAGGCACCTTGAACAACATCAAGCGTCGGTACCCTCAGGTACAGCCAAAATCTTGCCCTGCTTTGGGGGAAAAACTGGGTTGTGCTGGGAGTCCCAACTGTATCCCCACAGTTGGATGGGTTAGTGGGATGGATCCGCTCTGAACCCAGAACAGGGAAGGGTTGAGCCATGTAACGCTGAAGGCTGCCCCAGGTGAAGCCGTGACGCCTCACCAATCTCAGAAGTATAGGATATTTTAGAGGTTGGAGAGATACTGGTGGCTGCAGCAGTGGCATTTAGGTGACTGCAGTGTGAAGGTGGTCACAGTATGGCAGTGGTCGCAGCGATGGCCATGGGGTGGAAGTGATGATGGTTCTGCATCGTGGTGGTGGCAGTGACACAGCCCCATGGCATGGCAATGGCCACGGTCTGGTGGTGCCCACGGCTCGATCCTGCTGAAATCTGGAGACCTGCCACGTTGGTGATGCCTGTCCCAGGGTCTGCGCATCCCTCTTGGGGAAGGAGCACGTCCGACATCCCAACTAATGGCTCTGATGCTCATTAAATCCATCTTAAAGAATTAAAGTAGCGGTTAAGGCTGGTGGAGGAGAAAGACTGGTGTCCTTTGGGGACGTTCTCCGAGATCCCCATGGTAGTCATGACAGCACCCGAAAACACCCATGGGATACTCTTCTGGTCTTGCTCCATGGTGCTGGTGTGTCTCTGGCCGAGGAACCTGTCCTGATGGCTGTCCCTGCTGTTGTCCCACAGGTTGTCACCCGTCTCATCCACCTCCTGAGCCAGAAGATCTTGGGAAACCTCCAGCAGCTCCGCGGCCCCTTCGCAGGTGGGTCCCAAAGGGACGGGGGACAACGAGGACAAGGTGATGAGGGGGTGAGACACCACACCACTGCATCTTCTTGCAGGCTCTGGTTTGGGCATGGCCTCCAGCTCGGAGCCCACCAACCCCACCAGCAACCTGTCAACGGTGGCGGTGCTGCCAGTGTGTGACGACGTGCCCACGGCTGCCTTCACCTTGGAGCTCAAGCACGCGCTGAATGCCATCGGTGAGCGCTGGCATGGCGGTGACCGCAGCACCGTGGTGACCATGAGGTGGAGGTGACCATGGTGTGGTGGTGACCACAGCCTCGTGACTCAGCGGTGGCCATGGAGTGGAGGTGGTTCTGTGTCATGGTGGTGACCGTGGCACAGCAGTGACCACAGCCCTGTGAGTCAGTGGTCATGGCTTGTGGTGACCAGAAGCCCAAGGCACTGTGGTGGCCACGCAGCAGTGGCAGCCGTGTCTTGGTGGTGACCACACAATAATGGTGAGCATGGCTTGGAGGTGGTGATGGTTACCATGTGGCGTTGTGGTGGCCATGCGATGGCGTTGACCGTGGTGACTGGAATGCCATGGCATGCTTAGTGGCCACACAGCAGTGGTGACCATGGCTTGGTGGTGTCTGGAGCCCCATGGCATGCTGGTGATCATAGATGATGGCAACCGTGTCAGGCTGGTGACTAGAGCCCCATAGCGTTGTGGTGGCCACACAAACGGTGGAAACTGTGGTTTGGTGGTGACCACAGCTACGTGACGCTGTGGTTGACCATATCCCCACCTCTCCCAGGTCCCACGCTGCTCCTCACCAGTGACATCATCCGCGCCCGACTTGGCTCCTCGGCACTGGACAGGTAACTCCCAGCAGAAGGGGCATCACCGGTGCCCCAGTGCCGTACCATCTGCCTCCTCCATCCCATTAGCATCCATGAGTACCGCCTGTCGGGCTGGCTGGCCCAGCAAGAAGACATCCATCGCATCGTGCTCTACCAAACCGACTGCACTCTGACGCCGTGGACCGTGCGCTGCATCCGGCAGGCGGACTGCATCCTCATTGTTGGGTTGGGTGACCAGGAGCCAGCGCTCGGAGAGGTGAGGGATGTGTGATGAGGTGGGCACGGCAGGTGGAACCCAATGCCAAATGGGTGGACGTGGCAGGGACAGCTCAACTCCAAATGGAGTGGACGTGACGTGGACAACCCAATGCTAAATGGGTAACGTGGATGGACAGCCCGACACCAAATGAGTGGACGTGGCCTAGACAGCCCAGTGCCAAACGGGGTGAACATGGTGTGGCAACCCAGTGCCAAATGGGTGGACCTGGCAGGAACAACTCAATGCTGAACGGGGTGGACGTGATGTGGACAACCCAATACCAAGCTGCTGGTGTTGTCCACAGCTGGAGCAGATGCTGGAGAACACGGCGGTGCGTGCACTGAAGCAGTTGGTTCTCCTGCACCGTGAGGATGGTCCCAGCCCATCGCGCACCGTTGAGTGGCTCAACATGCGGAGCTGGTGCTCGGGCCACCTGCACATCAAGTGCCCGCGCCGCGTCTTCTCCCGACGCAGCCCCGCCAAGCTGGTAGGTGCCACCGTGGTGCGTCCCCCACCCAAGCGTCCCCACGGCTCTGCTGCCATCACCACCAGTTGTTCTCCACCCCCAAGCGAGAGATGTACGAGAAGGTGTTCGCCAAGAGCGCCGATCGGCACAGCGACTTCTCCCGCTTGGCGCGGGTGCTCACCGGCAACACCATCGCCCTCGTTTTGGGTGGCGGCGGAGCCAGGTGGGCGCACCACGCGGTAGGATGGGTGACCCAGTGGGGCGGCTGACCCACGGCGCTGGTGACCGCTCTCATCCCTCTTTCTCTTTCCCGCCCCATCTCCTCTCCTCCCCCAGGGGCTGCTCCCACATCGGGGTGATCAAGGCGATGGAGGAGGCGGGGATCCCCATCGACATGGTTGGCGGCACCTCCATCGGATCCTTCATCGGCGCGCTGTACGCTGAGGAGCGCAGCGCCGTGCGCACCAAGCAGCGGGCACGCGAGTGGGCCAAGGTGGGCGCCACCCCCACCCGGGTGGGCACATGCACAGCGTCTGCGGTCACTCGGGGTGTTTCCAAAGCACTTCCTTCTTCTTTTTCTTGCTCTGCTTCCTCTTTTTCTTCTTCCTCCTTCTCTCATTTGTTTTTTCCTTTCTTCTTTCTTCTGCTCTCCTCTTCTTCTTTCTTCTGCTCTCCTCTTCTTCTTCCTTCTCCTACTCTCCTTCTTTCTCCTTTTCTCCTTCTTCCTCTGCTCCTTCTCCTTTCTTCTCCTCTTCCTTCTTTATCTTCCTCCTCTTCCACCTTTCTTCTCTTTCTTCTCTCCTTCTCCTCTCTCCTCCTCTCCTTCTTCTTCCTCCTTCTTTCTCCCCTTCCTCATCTTCTTCCTTCCTCCTCTCCTTCTGCCTCCTTCTAATCCTCCTTCTTCCTCCTCCTCCTCTTCCTCCCCCTCCAGTGCATGAATTCGGTGTTTGCGACCGTCCTGGACCTCACTTACCCCATCACCTCCATGTTTTCGGGCTCAGCCTTCAACGCCAGCATCAACAAAGTTTTCCAGGACAAGCAGATCGAGGTGGGCTGTACCCCAATGTGGGGTCCCAGTTGTCTCCCCCTCACCACACCGCCACTGTCCCCACAGTGTCACCCACCTCGTCTTGTCCCCGCAGGACCTTTGGCTTCCTTACTTCAACGTCACAACAGACATCACGGCCTCAGCCATGCGGGTGCACACGGATGGTAAGAGCCCCCCAGAGAACTGGGGACGCTCCTTGGCACCACCATATCTCCTCACTGGAACCCCAAAAACGTTGTCACTGTCACCTGGACAGTGGTGGTGTCCCAGTGCTGGTGACCAGCAAGGCTCAGCTCCACACCGGAGCCTGGCGATTTCCCATGTCCCAGGTGGGGACAGGGACAGATCTGGGATGCAGAGCTGCAACCCACCCCAGTGTGCACATCTCCTCTAACACGTCCGCTCACCACTAACCCCAGTAACCCTCACTCACAGCATGGGGGTGTGGGGCTGTCCTGCTGGGGACACTGTGGGGGCGGTGGGGACAATCTGGTGGTGGTGAAGGGGATGTAACGGTGGGGACGATGTGGTGATGGTGATGGAGATGTCATGATGGGGATAGTATGTTGGTGGTGATGGGGACAACACAGTGGCGGTGGTGGGGACATCATGGTGAGGACCATGTGCTGATGGTGGTGGGGTCCGTGTGGTGGCAGTGATGGGGACAACGCAGTGGTGGTGATGGGGACGTCATGACGAGGGGGACAATGTGGCGATGGTGGTGGGGACTGTGCGGTGGCGGTGATGGGGACGATGCGGTGGCTGCCCCTCATCCTTGCCTGGTGCCAGAGCTCACCTGGGACATTGAGCCGTCCATGGGGCGAACGCGGTGGCTTGTAGGCAGCCTGGCTCCCTCCCCACCCTCTCCTCTAACACCAACTAATCCCCGCTCACCACCCCTAATCCTTCCCCAGCCCACTGTGGACAGAGTGCTTTCCCCACCACGACTCTCTCCCGGTGCTGAAATCACATCACCTGCCCCGGGGCTTTGTGCCCATCCCACCCCCCCCATGCCCATGACCATTCCTCTCCCTCCGGCAGGCAGTCTTTGGCGTTACATCCGAGCCAGTGCCTCCTATACCCCCTACCTGCCTCCGCTCTGCGACCCCAAGGACAGCCACTGCCTCGTGGACGGCTGCTATGTTAACAATGTCCCAGGTCAGCATCTCCCTCTCCGGGGCCATCGGCCCCCTCCAGAAACGCTCCTTTTTTTTTTCCCCTCAAGAAAACAAACAAACAAACAAACAAAAAAAAATCACACATATCCCATTCCAGGTGGAGCTTTGCAAACGGCCCCTCTGCCACCCATGGGTGCCCACTGGACCCCCGTGGGGTGCAGACATCCCTGGGCAAGGGCAGGGGTGAGGGGCAGCCCCCTGGGGGGCTCAGGCAGGCACGGGGCAAGCCGTGCTCACTGCAATTGTTCCCCGCCGGTGCAGGCTCGCTCTGGCGGTACGTGCGAGCCAGCATGACCCTATCTGGGTACCTGCCACCCCTCTGCGACCCCAAGGACGGCAACTTGCTGATGGACGGGGGTTACATCAACAACCTGCCAGGCAAGTAGCATCCCACCGCCCTCACTGGGTCCGGTCCCGGTGGTGAGCAGTTGGGTTGGGGCCACGTGGCCACCACGGGATGGGGCTTCAGTGCTCTTCAAGCTACTGTTGAGGCTGGATTTGGGCCGTCCAGCTTGGTTTTGAGTTGCCTGTTGGTTTCTTCAGTGTCGGCTGCCCTCTTGGGGCATCTTCTTCCTCATTCCTGTGCAAAAGGTGCCCATCCATCTTGCGTTGGCTTTTGGTCACCGGGTCCAGCCCCGGTGGTGGGCAGTTGGGTTGGGACCGTGTGGCCACCACGGGATGGGGCTTCAGTGCTCTTCAAGGCGACGCTGAGGCTGGATTTGGGCTGTCCCACCTACTTTTGACTTGCCTGTTCGTGTCTTCAGTGTTGGGTGCCCTCCTGGGGCATCTTCATCCTTGTTCCTGTGCAAAAGGTGTCCGTCCATCTTGCACTGGGTCTTGTTGGCCCCTGCTTCCAAGGATATCTTCATGCTTCTTGGCATACAGGATGCAGCCCTTCATCTTGCGTCTTCTCTTAGCGATAGGTGTCCGTCCTCTCATCATCCTACGTGCACAAAAAACATCCCTCCGTGTTGCATCATCTCTTGGTGTCCTTTGGCATTGGGTGCTCTCCTGCACTCCTTCCCCACTTCCATCCAACTTGCATCCTCCTCTCCTGATGTCCGTGGCACCACGTGCCTTCCCAGGGCAACTCCATCCTCCTGCATGTGCCAGCCACCTCCCTCCATCCTGCATCATCTCTAGGTGTCCTTAGCACTGGGTGCCCTCTTTGGGCATCTGTGTCCTTCGTATGACAAGACATGGCCATCTATTTTCTGAACACCTGTTGGTGTCTTCAGCACCAGATGCCCTTCATGCTGCGTGTGGCATTTCCCACCACCTCACGGTGTCTTTGACACCTCATGTCCTCCCCAGGACATTTCCATCCTCCACTTGCCACCTCCCTCTGTCCTACGCCATCTGCTGGGTGCCCTCCTGGGGCATCTTTGTGCTCCTTCACGTGCAGCCATCCTGAATCATGTTTCTTGGTGTCTTTGGCACCAAGTGCTCTTCTGGAGCATCTCCATCCTCCTCACATGCAAGCCAGCTTCCTCCCCACTACATCACCATCTCTTGATGCTCTCAGCTCCAATTGTCCCCCGGGGCACCTCCGTCCTCCTCCCTGTTCAACCCTTCCCCATCCACCTTGCATCATCTCCTGGTATCCTCAGCACTGCGTATCTTCCTGGGGTTCCTCCACATTTACAGACACCGCAGCTTGCCTGCTTCCTTCCATCACCCCTACACGTGCATCGCTGCTCTGCTCCCCACCAGCACGTTGTGCCCTCAAATCCAATGCCCGTGGGACACTGTTTGTCCCCCCACTGGCCCCGGCATGACTTTGCTGTCTGGCCCATGGTTGGGAATGGTCCTTTGCCCTGCTCCGCTTCTGCCACCGCTTCTCATGGGGGAAACCGTGGAGCTGCCGACCCATCTTCCTCCTTCCCCACCCTTACAGCTGACATCGCCCGCAACATGGGTGCCAAGACGGTGATTGCCATCGACGTGGGCAGCCAGGACGAGACGGACCTGTGCAACTACGGGGACAGCCTGTCGGGCTGGTGGCTGCTCTGGAAGCGCCTCAACCCTTGGGCTGAAAAAGTCAAGGTGAGGAGTAACGGAACATGGAGGACACCCATGGGGACACCCGTGGGGACACCCGTGGGGACAGCCATGGGGACAGCGCAGGGTGCTGAACACCCCATCCTGGCAGGTGCCCGACATGGCAGAGATCCAGTCGCGGTTGGCGTATGTGTCGTGCGTGCGGCAGCTGGAGGTGGTGAAGTCCAGCTCGTACTGTGAGTACATCCGACCCCCGATCGACCGCTTCAAGACGATGGATTTCGGCAAGTTCGATGAGATCTATGTGAGTCGGGGACGAGGAGGCTGGCGGGGTGGCTTTGGACCATCAATGGGGCATCCCACGTCGTGGGTTGGTGGGTTCTTCA
Source organism: Gallus gallus (assembly GCF_016699485.2). NCBI lineage: Eukaryota > Metazoa > Chordata > Aves > Galliformes > Phasianidae > Gallus > Gallus gallus. The sequence goes on along the minus strand of NC_052561.1, from coordinate 226,598 downwards.
GCCATCATTTGGGGTGTCCTGGTCATGAACAGGGTGTCCTGGCCGCGAATGGGGTGCCCAGATATGAATGGAGGCGTCCTGGCCACCTGTTGAGCACCCAGGTCGTTAACCGTGTGCGTCCTGGTCATCAGGTTTCATCAACCAGCTATGAGTTGGGCGCCCCAACCACCATTTAGGGTGTTTTGGCCCGTCGGTTATGGTGCCCAGGTCACTGGGTTGGTTGCCCCAGCCATTAACAAGGTACACCAGGCCACCATTTGTGGTGTCCCGACCATTGCTTGTGTGCTCTGACTATTAATGTGGTGACTGAACTATCATCTAGGCTTGTCCAGACCATCATCTGCGGTGCCCAAGCCATCAATGGCAGTGTCCTGGCCATCATTTGAGGTGCTTGGGTCATCATTCGTGGTCCCCATGTCATCATCTAAGGTTTCCTGACCACTGTTTGGGTGCCCCAGGCAAAAGTTGGGTGCCCTTTACCATTGGTTGGAATGTCATTGCCGTGAGTTGGGATGCCATAGCCATCATCTGAGTGCTTGGGCCATCCTTTGAGCCATCCAAAGCCATCATTTGGCGTAGCCAGGCCACCAACGGGCTGTGGCCACTCTCCCCACAGGATGTGGGCTACCAGCATGGCAAGGTGGTCTTTGATGGCTGGAGTCGGGGTGACATCATTGAGAAGATGGTGAAGGACCGGCGCTCGGCTGACTTCTATGAGAGCAAACGCATGGACGTGAGTAGGGTGGCACCAGGGTCTGTGGGCAACGGGGGGTGCGTGGGGACCTGTCCCAGGGCACCCATCCTCCTGCCCCCGTGGACCACACCACTCCTCTCCATCTCGCCCCCCTTCTTCTTCCATCCATTTGTCCCTTCCTTGGTCCATCCACACGTCCCCTCCCTGGCCCCACTTCCCATCCCCTGTCACCCCTGAACAACCCTCGTCCCTCTTTGTCCCCTTCCACCCCATCACCCATCTCACGTCCCCCTTCCTCACCCTTCTCCCATTTGGGGGTTACATCTGACGGACCCCTGTTTCCCCCCATAGGTGCTCACGTACCCCAGTGCTGGTTTCACAGACCTGGCAGAGATCATCTCCCGCATTGAGCCCGCCAAGCCCTACCCATCGGATGGATACGCGGATGGTGAGCACCCATCCCACACGGTGGGGCTGGGGGCTGCATCCTGGCCCCAAACCCCCTGTTCCCTCCCTTCTGCTCCCCTAGAGGAGTCTGACTACCTCACCGAGTACGAGGACGAGGGGCCGGAGCTGTCGCGGGGCGAGGAGGAGGCGTTCGCCCCAACCGAGTGGCCTGGAGCCGGCGTGACAGAGGCTGTGAGTGCCCCTGGCCACAGAGACCCTCCAAAATGGGGTGACCCCAGGCTTGGGGCTCCCAATGGTGCCCTTACCTCACATGTGGGGGTTCATGGGGCGAGTCCTGTCCCCAGGTTGTGGAGAACCTCTGAAATGGGGTGCCCTGGGGGTTCCCCATCCTGGTATCCTCATCCCCACGTCCCTATCCAAGTGTCCCCATCCCAGTGTCCCTACACAAATGTCACCATCCCAGTGCCACTATCCTAGTGTCCCCACCCCTGCATCCCCATCCTGACATCCCCATCCCGGCGTCCCTGTCCTAATATCTGTGTCCTAGCGTCCCCATCTTGGTATCCCTGTTCCGGTGTCCCTATCTTGGTGACCCCATCCTAATGTCCCTACCTCGGTGACCCCATCCCAATGTCCCCATTCCGCAGTTCTCATCCTGCTGTCCTTTCCCCAAGTGTCCCCTTTCCAGAGTCTCAATTCCAATGTCCCCATCCTGATGTCCCCATCCCAACGTCTCCATCCCAGTGTCCCCATCCTGATGTCCCCATCCCAACGTCCCCATTCCACTATCCCCTTCCCAGTGTCCCCATCCCAACGTCCCCATCCCAGTGTCCCCATCCTGATGTCCCCATCCTGATGTCCCCATCCCAACGTCCCCATTCCGCTATCCCCATCCCAGTGTCCCCGTCCCGATGTCCCCATCCCAGTGTCCCCGTCCTGATGTCCCCATCCCAACGTCCCCATCCTGATGTCCCCATCCTGATGTCCCCATTCCACTATCCCCATCCCAGTGTCCCCATCCTGATGTCCCCATCCCAACGTCCCCATTCCGCTATCCCCATCCCAGTGTCCCCATCCTGATGTCCCCATTACAACGTCCCCATTTCGCTATCCCCATCCTGATGTCCCCATCCCAACGTCCCCATTCCACTATCCCCATCCCAGTGTCCCCATCCCAGTGTCCCCATCCCAACGTCCCCATTCCGCTATCCCCATCCTGATGTCCCCATCCCAACGTCCCCATCCCAGTGTCCCCATCCTGATGTCCCCATCCCAATGTCCCCATTCCGCTATCCCCATCCCAGTGTCCCCATCCCAACGTCCCCATCCCAACGTCCCCATCCTGATGTCCCCATCCCAACGTCCCCATTCCACTATCCCCATCCCAGTGTCCCCATCCTGATGTCCCCATCCCAACGTCCCCATCCCAACGTCCTCATTCCACTATCCCCATCCCAGTGTCCCCATCCTGATGTCCCCATCCCAACGTCCCCATTCCGCTATCCCCATCCCAGTGTCCCCATCCTGATGTCCCCATCCCAGTGTCCCCATCCTGATGTCCCCACCCCAGTGTCCCCCACACGTCCCCTCTCTCCTCAGGAGGACGAGAAGACCCTGCGGCACCGCCCCAGCCCGGCTCAGCCCTCCTCTGTGCCCCCCATCTGAGCCCGGAAGGCACCGAAGGACCCCAACATCCCCCAGGCGCTGCCCCCGGCATCACCTCCGCGCCCCGGGGCCCCCCACCCCTCTTTGTGGCTGCTTCCCCACCCAGGGCTGTCCCCACTGCCATCCCCAAGCTGGGGGGCCACGGGAGGTGAGGGGGGGGCTCCCAGGACCCTCCTTTTCCCCCCATCCTGCACTGTTGCACTGGCCCAAACCCCCCCCTCCGAGGCCCCGCGTTGCTGCAGGACCCACCTCGTGGCGGGGGGGGGGGGGGAACGACTGCTGGATATTTTCTGTTGGTTTTGTTCCGTTTCGGTTTTGTTTTGTTTTGTTTTTTTTTTAATTATTCTTATTTAAAAACGAGCCCAGCGTTGTTTGTCCGGGCGGGGGGTGAAACGGGGGGACAGTGAGCACCGGGTGACACCCCACAGCACCCCACAGCACCACCCCATAGTGGGTAACCCTCTATGGGACAGCCACCACTGCTTTGGGACACCTGGTACCACTATGGGGCAGCCACCACTGCCATGGGACAGCTGTCACCTCTATGGGACTGCCACCACTGCCATGGGACAGGTGTCAGCACTATGGGACACCTGGTACCACTATGGGACTGCCACCACTGCCATGGGGCAGCTGTCACCTCTATGGGACTGCCACCACTGCCATGGGACAGCTGTCAGCACTATGGGACACCTGGTACCACTATGGGACACCTGGTACCACTATGGGACTGCCACCACTGCCATGGGGCAGCTGTCACCTCTATGGGGCAGCCACCACTGCCTTGGGACACCCAGCATGGCCATGGGACAGCTGTCACCACTATGGGACACCTGGTACCACTATGGGACTGCCACCACTGCCATGGGACAGCTGTCACCTCTATGGGACAGCCACCACTGCCATGGGACACCCAGCACGGCCATGGGACAGCTGTCACCACTATGGGACACCTGGTACCACTATGGGGCAGCCACCACTGACATGGGACAGCTGTCACCTCTATGGGGCAGCCACCACTGCCATGGGACACCTGTCACCACTATAGGGCAGCCACCACTGCTTTGGGACAGCTGTCACCTCTATGGGGCAGCAACCACTGCCATGGGACAGCTGTCACCTCTATGGGGCAGCCACCACTGCCTTGGGACAGCTGTCACCTCTATATGGCAGCCACCTCTATGGGGCAGCCTCTATGTCACCTCTATGGGGCAGCCACCACTGCCATGGGACAGCTGACACCTCTATGGGGCAGCCACCACTGCCTTGGGACAGCTGTCACCACTATGGGACAGCTGGTACCTCTATGGGGCAGCCACCACTGCCATGGGACATCCAGCACGGCCATGGGACAGCTGGCAACACTGTGGGACACAGTGCAGCCATGGGACGCCCATCACCCCACAGAGCGCCCATCATCACCCCACAGAGCGCCCATCACCCCACAGAGCACCCATCACCCCACAGAGCGCCCATCACCCATCACCCCACAGAGCGCCCATCACCCCACAGAGCGCCCATCACCCCACAGAGTACCCATCATCACCCCACAGAGCGCCCATCACCCCACAGAGTACCCATCATCACCCCACAGAGCACCCATCACCCCACAGAGCACCCATCATCACCCCACAGAGCACCCATCACCCCACAGAGCACCCATCATCACCCCACAGAGCACCCATCACCCCACAGAGCGCCCATCACCCCACAGAGCACCCATCATCACCCCACAGAGCGCCCATCACCCCACAGAGCACCCATCATCACCCCACAGAGCGCCCATCACCCCACAGAGCACCCATCATCACCCCACAGAGCACCCATCACCCCACAGAGCGCCCATCATCACCCCACAGAGCGCCCATCACCCCACAGAGCGCCCATCATCACCCCACAGAGCGCCCATCACCCCACAGAGCGCCCATCAGCACCCCACGGAGCGCCCATCACCCCACAGAGCGCCCATCACCCCACAGAGCACCCATCACCCCACAGAGCGCCCATCACCCCACAGAGCGCCCATCATCACTCCACAGAGCGCCCATCATCACCCCACAGAGCACCCATCATCACCCCACAGAGCACCCATCACCCCACAGAGCACCCATCATCACCCCACAGAGCGCCCATCACCCCACAGAGCACCCATCATCACCCCACAGAGCGCCCATCACCCCACAGAGCACCCATCATCACCCCACAGAGCGCCCATCACCCCACAGAGCACCCATCATCACCCCACAGAGCACCCATCACCCCACAGAGCGCCCATCACCCCACAGAGCGCCCATCATCACCCCACAGAGCACCCATCACCCATCACCCCACAGAGCATCCATCACCCCACAGAGTGCCCATCACCCCACAGAGCGCCCATCGCCCATCACCCATCACCCCACAGAGCGCCCATCACCCCACAGAGCACCCATCATCACCCCACAGAGCGCCCATCACCCATCACCCCACAGAGCGCCCATCACCCCACAGAGCGCCCATCACCCATCACCCCACAGAGCGCCCATCACCCCACACCCCGCGGTGGTGCCCCATTATCCGGGTGCTGTGGCTGAGGCTGACGGATGCTGATAGCACCCAGCTCTTCCTGCAGAGCCCAGGGGGGTGTCCCGTCCCCTGTCCCCTCTCCCCCTTCCCCCCCCCCCGGGCCCCCTCTGTCACCCTTGGGGACACAGTGGGTGCTGGGCTGGGTGTGGGCGCACAGCGGGGGACGTGCTGGACATGGGGACATCATCATGGATGTTGGCACGGGGACACCGCAGGCTTGGGGACATCGTGGGCACGGGGACACCCCGGGGATGGCAGCGGACGCTCCCTGGGGATGGGGACACTTCGGACAGTGGGGACACAGCGGATGTGGGGACAGCTGTGGGGACATCAGAGCCACTGCCATGGGGACACCCCAGATGCCATTATGGGTGTCCCCCAGTCCTTCCTGTCCCCGCATTGTGGACCGTCACCGTCAGCGTCACCTCTCAGCCCAGCCCTGGGGTGGGGGGATGGAGCTGTGGGTGCCGGGGGGGCCCCTTTGAGGCCCACCCCTGGGTGGGGGGGCACATCCGGTCCCCCATCCCCCCCCCCCCCCCTTTTCTCAGCTCTTATCAAAGAGGACAGACATGGGGACAGCTCAGTGGTGACAAAGAGGACGATGTATGGCAACATCGAGTCCGGGCAGCCTGGGCAGGAATGGGGGACAGGAGCCTGTGGGGACAAAGGTAGGGGGCACGGGGGTGGGGGGGGGGTTACTGAGGGTGAGTGGTGACACCCAGAGGTGATCTGAATTGGGGTGGGGGGGGGGGGGGGTGTCCCCAGGATGGGCTGTGGCGCCAAGGAGGGTTCCTCATCCCCAGAAGATGTCCCCAAGGATGGTGGCACCAAAGGGCCCCCTTCCCTCATTGCCATCCCCAATGCCCACCCCTGGGGGCGGATCCCCCAATTCCGGTGCCTAAGGGGGGAGGGGGGGGTCCTCAGCATGGTGACAGCGGGGGGGGGACACCCCTCATTAAGGTGCTGGATGAGGGGCCCCCAGGCTTGGTGGTAGCCCCAAAGGGGACCCCCATTTCCACCCCCAGTGCCCACGGAAGACCCCTGGGGCAGATTCTCCACTGCCAAAGGGGGGGTCCCAGCACGGCGACACGGGGGGGGGGAACCCCTCGTTACGGTGCGCCCCCTCCGTTTTGAGGTGGGGGAGGGGATCCCCCATGACCGCTGTCCCCTCCGCAGCCTGCAGTGAGCTGTACCCCATGGAGGAGAACCTCTACGAGCCTTTGGACCCCCCCATCACCGCACCAAGCCGGAAGCACTCACCTGACCCCCCAGGTACGGCGTGGGTGTCCCATAGGGACGTGGCAATGCAGCCCAAATTGGGGTCCTGCGGCCCCCATCAGGACCCACTGTCACCTCCCTCAGTGTCCCCGGCACGGCAGAGCTGCCCCCAGGACAGGCTGCTGCTGGTGGGCGCCGTGGCCCTGGGGGTCTCAGTGCTGCTCAACGTGTTCCTCCTCTCCCTTGGGACAAGGCAGAGTGAGTATGGGGTCTGCGGGGCTCAACAGGGGGGTCCCCAACCTTGGGGAATGACTCTGGGGCAGAGTTGGGGTTCTGGGGGGTCTCCATAGGGGCTCCCTCATTCTGGGGGATGTTGACACAATCCCGGGGCTGCTGGGGGAAGAGTTGGGGTTCGGGGGGTCTCCATGGGGGCTCCCCTACTTTAGGGGATGATACAGAGGCTGTTGGGGCAGAGCGAAAGTGGGGGGGCTTTCCAACCCTGGGGGGTGATGCTGGGGCAGAGTTGGGGTGCTGAGGTCCCCATGGAGGCTCCCCTACTTTGGGGGACAGTGCTGGGGCAGAGTTGGGGTGCTGAGGGGCTCCATGGGGGATCCCCGACTTTGGGGGACAATGCTGGGGCAGAGTTGGGGTTCTGGGGGTCTCCATGGGGGCTCCCCTACTTTAGGGGATGATACAGAGGCTGTTGGGGCAGAGTGAAAGGGGGGGGGGGCTCTCCAACCCTGGGGGGTGATGCTGGGGCAGAGTTGGGGTGCTGAGGGGCTCCATGGAGGCACCCCTACTTTGGGGGACAGTGCTGGGGCAGAGTTGGGGTTCTGGGGGGTCTTCATAGGGGCTCCCTCACTCTGGGGGATGTTGACACAATCCTGGGGCTGCTGGGGGCAGAGTTGGGGTTCTGGGGGTCTCCATGGGGGCTCCCCTACTTTGGGGGATGATACAGAGGCTGTTGGGGCAGAGTGAAAGTGGGGGTGGGCTCTCCAACCCTGGGGGGTGATGCTGGGGCAGAGTTGGGGTGCTGAGGGGCTCCATGGGGGCTCCCCACCCTTAGGAAATGAGGTCAGGGCTGAGTTGAGGTTTTGGGGTGGGGTCTCCGCAGGGGCTCCCCCACTTTAGGAGACGCTGCTGGGGGCAGAGTTCAGGCGCCGGGGGGCTCCATGAGGTCTCCCCCACTTTAGGAGATGGCGCTGGGGCTGCCGGGGGCAGAGTCGGGGTGATGGGGGTCCAGGGGGTGTCCCCCACACCCCCCGGTGCCCCACACTCCCAGGGCGCCCCTTTTCTCCCCCAGTCTCAGCGCTGACCGCAGCCCTGGAGGAGGCAGAGAAGCCGCAGCCCAACTCCAACATGAGTGCGCGCCGCGCCCCCCCGACCCCCTCCCCGATTCCCGCACCCTCCCCACGCGTCTGCGTACCCCCGAACCCCAACCTCGGCTCACCGTCGCCTCCCCCGCAGCGTCCCGCTCCTTCCTGCTGTACAACAGAGCTCACAATATGTGCGTGGAGGCGCGGGGGCAGCAGCTGACGGCGGCCCCGTGCCGTCCCGAAGCGGCCGCGCAACGCTTCCAGTGGCTGCCGGGGAAGCGGCTGTGGAACGCGGAGCGGCGGCGGTGCGTCACGGCGGCGGCGGGGAGGAATCTGTCCGTCGTGGAGTTGAGGCCGTGCCGGGAGGACGGAGGGCTGCAGCGGTGGGAGTGCGGGGACGGAGGGCTGCTGGCGCTGGCCGGGATGCGGCTGTACTTCAATTACGGCAACAACGCGCTGCGAACGGTGATGCTCTACGTGGGGGACCGCGAGTGGAGCCGTTGGGTCGTGCACGGGAGCAACGATGACCTCTGCACGCGCTCCTGTCAGTCCCGGCCTGCGGATGTTTAAGGGGTTGCCTGACCCCAAACCCGACCCCAAACCCAGCCCGACCCCAAACCCGACCCCAAACTCAGCCTGACCCCAAACTCACCCAAACCCCAAACTCAGCCCAACTCCAAACTCAGCCCGACCCCAAACGGCTCCAAACTCAGCCCGACCCCAAACTCACCCAAACTCAGCCTGACCTCAAATTCAGCCCGATCCCAAACTCAGCCCAACTCCAAACTCACCCAAACCCCAAACTCAGCCCGACCCCAAACTGCTCCAAACTCAGCCTGACCCCAAACTCAGCCCAATCCCAAACTCAGCCCAACCCCAAACTCAGCCCAACCCCAAACTGCCCCAAATTCTGCCCAACCCCAATCTGTCCCATACTTAGCCTGACCCCAAACTCAGCCCAACCCCAAACTGCTCCAAACTCAGCCCAACCCCAAACTCAGCCCGACCCCAAACTGCTCCAAACTCAGACCAACCCCAAACTGCTCCAAATTCAGCCTGACCCCAAACTCAGCCTGGCCCCAAATTCAGCCCGACCCCAAACTCAGCCCAACCCCAAACTGCTCCAAACTCAGCCCGACCCCAAACTCAGCCTGGCCCCAAACTGCTCCAAACTCAACCTGACCCCAAACTCAGCCCAACCCCAAACTCAGCCCGACCCCAAACTCAGCCTGGCCCCAAACTGCTCCAAACTCAGCCTGACCCCAAACTCAGACCAATCCCAAACTCAGCCCAACCCCAAACTCAGCCCGACCCCAAACTGCTCCAAATTCTGCCCAACCCCAGTCTGTCCCAAACTCAGCCCGGCCCCAAACTCAGCCTGGACCCAAACTCAGCCCAACCCCAAACTCAGCCCAACCCCAAACTGCTCCAAACTCAGCCTGACCCCAAACTCAGCCCTACCCCAAACTCAGCCCAACCTCAAACTGCTCCAAACTCAGCCCGACCCCAAACTGCTGCAAACTCAGCCTGACCCCAAACTCAGTCCAACCCCAAACTGCCCCAAATTCTGCCCAACCCCAAACTCAGCCCGACTCCAAACTGCCCCAAACTCAGTCCGACCCCAAACTCACCCAAACTCAGCCCAACCCCGAACTGCTCCAAACTCAGCCTGACCCCAAACTCAGCCCAATCCCAAACTCAGCCCAACCCCAAACTGCCCCAAATTCTGCCCAACCCCAATCTGTCCCAAACTCAGTCTGACCCCAAACTCAGCTTGGCCCCAAATTCAGCCCAACCCCAAACTCAGCCCAACCCCAAACTCAGCCCAACCCCAAACTCAGCCCAACCCCAAACTGCTCCAAACTCAGACCAACCCCAAACTGCTCCAAATTCAGCCTGACCCCAAACTCAGCCCAACCCCAAACTCAGCCCGACCCCAAACTCAGCCTGGCCCCAAACTGCTCCAAACTCAGCCTGACCCCAAACTCAGCCCAACCCCAAACTCAGCCCGACCCCAAACTCAGCCTGGCCCCAAACTGCTCCAAATTCAGCCTGACCCCAAACTCAGTCCAATCCCAAACTCAGCCCAACCCCAAACTCAGCCCGACCCCAAACTGCCCCAAATTCTGCCCAACCCCAATCTGTCCCATACTTAGCCTGACCCCAAACTCAGCCCAACCCCAAACCGCTCCAAACTCAGCCCAACTCCAAACTCAGCCCGACCCCAAACTGCTCCAAACGCAGCCCAACCCCAAAATGCCCCAAACTCAGCCCAATCCCAAACTCAGCCCGACCCCAAACTGCTCCAAACTCAGCCTGACCCCAATTTGCTCCAAACTCATCCCCAAAACCTTGAAGGGATGTGGCTTAAACTAAACTCAAATTGCAACAGACTTCTAACCCTGACCCTAAACCAGACCTAACCCTAAGTGATTTAACCTGACCCTAAACTCAGCCTTAACCTTAAATAGACAGTTTAAGCTCCACCCAGGCTGCAATAGGGTCTGAACACCTCATGCGGCTGTAATCCTAAAAATATAGGATTGAACCTAATCCTAATCTAGTCTAAACCCTGATCTAACCTAAACCCAGGCCCAACCCCAAATGTCCCCTACATATATAGCACTTAAACCAACCCCAATCCGGCCCAAACCCCAATAATCCTAACCCAGCCCTAATCCTAAATATATATGACTGATGGTCATCCTAATTTAGCTCTAAGACCAGTGCAGCCCTAACCCTAAATAAACCCCAACAGGGCACTGACCTTAATCCAACCACAACCCTAAAGACACAGGGCTTCAGCTAACCCTAATTCAACCCCAAACTCCAACTCTAATCCCGTTGTAGCCCCAAATACACAGGACTCAAGCCGAACCCAAAACCCCACGGGGCCGTAGTTCAGTAGAACCCTAAATACTTACAGGACTAAAGCTCACCCTAATCTAGCCCGAATCCCAAATCAGATGGGCCGTCCCCATGCGATGGGATCTCACAACTCTATTTGGGGGTAACCCCGTTGTGTCCCCTCCCCAGGTTGCCCCATTTGCCCCCAGGGTTGGACCTATTTCGGGGGGTCGTGTTATTTCTACTCCAAAACAGCCAAGACGTGGGACAACGCGCGGGGCTTCTGCTCAGCCCATGGGGCACAGCTGCTGGAGGTGGACGGCCCCGAGGAGAAGGTGACCCCAAACGCTGCCCCTAATCCTACACACAACCCTGTCCATAACCCATGACCAGAATCCCATCCTCATCCTATACCCAACCCTAATCCATGACCATAATCCCATCCCCATCCTACACCCAACCCTAATCCATGACCAGAATCCCATCCTCATCCTACACCCAACCCTAATCCATGACCAGAATCCCATCCTCATCCTACACTTAACCCTAATCCATAACTATAATCCCGTCCCCATCCTACACTCAACCCTAATTCATGACCAGAATCCCGTCCCCATCCTACACCCAACCCTAATCCATAACTATAATCCCGTCCCCATCCTACACCCAACCCTAATCCATGACCAGAATCCCATCCTCATCCTACACCCAACCCTAATCCATGACCATAATCCCGTCCCCATCCTACACCCAACCCTAATCCATGACCAGAATCCCATCCTCATCCTACACTCAACCCTAATCCATAACTATAATCCCATCCCCATCCTACACCCAACCCTAATCCATGACCAGAATCCCATCCTCATCCTATTAGGATGTCATCCTCATCCATGCCATCCCCAAACCCTAATTGTACCATAATCCCCAATCCTGCCATTCCCAACCCCTAATCCTGCCATCCCCAAACCCTAATTGTACTCTAATCCCTAATCCTGATATTCCCAACCCCTAATCCTGCCATCCCCAAACCCTAATTGTGCCAAAACCCCAATCCTGCCATTCCCAACCCCTAATCCTCCCATCCCTAAACCCTAATTGTACCATAAGCCCTAATCCTGATATTCCCAACCCCTAATCCTGCCATCCCCAAACCCTAATTGTACCATAATCCCTAATCCTGCCATTCCCAACCCCTAATCCTGCCATCCCCAAACCCTAATTGTACCATAACCCCTAATCCTGCCATCCCCAAACCCTAATTGTACCACAGTCCCTAATCCTGATATTCCCAACCCCTAATCCTGCCATCCCTAAACCCTAATTGTACCACAATCCCTAATCCTGATATTCCCAACCCCTAATCCTGCCATCCCCAAACCCTAATTGTACCATAACCCCTAATCCTGCCATCCCCAAACCCTAATTGTACCATAATCCCTAATCCTGATATTCCCAACCCCTAATGCTGCCATCCCTAAACCCTAATTGTACCACAATCCCTAATCCTGATATTCCCAACCCCTAATCCTGCCATCCCCAAACCCTAATTGTACCATAATCCCTAATCCTGCCATTCCCAACCCCTAATCCTGCCATCCCCAAACCCTAATTGTACCATAACCCCTAATCCTGCCATCCCCAAACCCTAATTGTACTATAATCCCTAATCCTGATATTCCCAACCCCTAATCCTGCCATCCCCAAACCCTAATTGTACCATAACCCCAAATCCTGCCATCCCCATCCCCTAATCCTGCTGTAATCCCTAATCTTTCTGTCCCCCGCCCCAATCCTGCCACCCCTGACCACCAATCCTACTGCCCCCAACCCTTTTTCCTGCTGTAACCCCAAATCCTGCCATCCCTGCCCCTCTATATCCTCCGAACCGCCCCCTAGCCAAGAAAAGACCCCACATTTCCCCCCCAGGTCACCTCACCTCCGGGCAGAGGTTGTGCTGGTGGTGAGCAGAGCAGTGTTTGGGGGGGGTACGGCATAGGGACCAACCTGGCAGCGGGACCTGCTGTGCCCTGCTGTCCCTGAGGGGTCCTGGTGGGGGGGCGTGGGGGGGTGGGGGGGCTCTGTGTCACAGTGACACCACCGCTGTCCCCAGGCTCACATCCAGAGCACGCTGAGCCTCTCCTCCTGGCTCGGCATCAGGGACGAAGAGCTGGAGGGCACCTGGAAACGAGCAAACGGCTCCATCGTGATCCGGGGACACGGGTACAGCCTGGGGATGAGTTGGAAAGGGTTATTGGGGGGAGGGGGGCACAGAGGGCTGTGTCCCCCCCCCCACCACCACCGCCCCCAACCCCCACGGCTCTGTCGCAGCTCGTGGCACTGGAGCGAACCCAACGGCGGGCGGAGGGAGAACTGCGCGGCGGTGCGCACGGATGGGATGTGGTACGATTACCCCTGCAGCAGTGAGCTGCCCTGGGTGTGCGAGGGGCAGCCCTGGGCGTGCGAGGGGAACCCCTGAAACGTGTGGGGGACGCTTGGAGGGGGGGACCCCTCAGACCCCTGTCCCCAACCCACCTCCGCTTGTGCCCGCCTCCTGTACGTCCGTTTCGGGGTTTGGATGGATGTCGGGGTCCCCTGCGGGGCAATAAATGCGTGTGCAGAGTGAGATCCCGCTGCGGCGGCGTCCATTTGGGGTGGGGAGACGGGCGGTGGGGGGCATTGCCCCCCAGAAGGAAGATGTGACAGGTGACGCTACATTGGAGCCTTCTGCAGGTGGGGTTGGGGGAATCTTAGGCCCCACAAATACCCAAACACCCCACAAATACCCTCCAGAACCCCAAATAATCTCCCAGGCTGACATATCCCCGAAGTCTCCCCAAAATACCTCTCAGACCCCCTCAAAATAACCCTCGGGGCATCCCAAAATACTCTTCTGACCCTCAAATCCTCCCCAGGGCCCTCCAAAATGCCCCCAGACCTCCAAATGACTCCCCAGATCACCCAAATACCCCTCAGCCCCCTCACATACCCCCTGGAGCCCCCAGAAATGCCCCTCAGTCCATGGAAAACACCTTCGGACCCCCCATATCACCCCCAGATACCCCAAAATACCCCTCAGATACCCCAAAATACCCCTCAGATACCCCAAATATCCCCTCAGAACTCTCCAAAAGCACCCCATACCCTCAACAATCCACTCAGATTCTCCCAAACGGCCCTCAGATCCCCCAAATACCCCCTCCAGACCCTCAAAAAAACACCCCCGGACCCCCACATCCACTGCAAAATCCCCCCAACACCCCTCGGGTCCCCCAAATATCCCCTCTACTCCATCAGAACTCCCCCAAAATACCCTCAGACCCCCAATAACTCCTCAAATTTCCCCCAAACTCTCCCAGACCCCCAAATGCCCCCAAACACCCCTCAGATACCCCAAATACCCGCTCTAAACCCTCAGAAAACACCCCGACAACCCCAAAGCCCCCAAACTCCCCCAAAACCCTTTAGATACCTCAAATCCCCCCCTCTAAACCCTCAAAAAACACCCCCAAAGCCCCCCAAATTCCCCAAAGCACCCCTCAGACCCCCAAGAACCCCCTCAGAACTCCTCAAAGATACTCCCAGACCCCAATAACCCCCCAAATTTCCCCCAAACACCCCCAGACCCCCAATGCCCCACAAAGTCCCCCCAAACACCCCTCAGAACTCTCCCAAAATACCCCCAGACCCCAATAATCCCCCCTATATCCCCCAAACACCCCCAAATCCCCCAAACACCCCTCACACCCCCCACACCCCCCCTCTAAACCCTCAACAAACACCCCCAGACCCCCAAAGCCCCCCAAATTCCCCCAAACTCCCCTCAGACCCCCAAGAACCCCACTCAGAACTCCCCCAAAATACCCCCAGACCCCAATAACCCCCCCTATATCCCCCAAACACCCCCAAATCCCCCAAACACCCCTCACACCCCCCACACCCCCCCTCTAAACCCTCAACAAACACCCCCAGACCCCAAAAGCCCCCTAAATTCCCCCAAACACCCCTCTGACCCCCAAAGCCCCCTCAGAACTCCTCAAAGATACCCTCATACCCCAATAACCCCCCAGATTTCCCCCAAACACCCCCTGACCCTCAAAGCCCCCCAGATTCCCCCCAAACACCCCTCTGAGCCCCAAGAACCCCCTCAGAACTCCTCAAAGATACCCTCATACCCCAATAACCCCCCAGTTTTCCCCCAAACACCCTCAAATCCCCCAAACACCCCTCACACCCCCCACACCCCCCCTCTAAACCCTCAACAAACACCCCCAGACCCCAAAAGCCCCCTAAATTCCCCCAAACTCCCCTCAGACCCCCAAGAACCCCACTCAGAACTCCCCCAAAATACCCCCAGACCCCAATAACCCCCCCTATATCCCCCAAACACCCCCAAATCCCCCAAACACCCCTCACACCCCCCACATCCCCCCTCTAAACCCTCAACAAACACCCCCAGACCCCCAAAGCCCCCCAAATTCCCCCAAACACCCCTCAGACCCCCAAAGCCCCCTCAGAACTCCTCAAAGATACCCTCATACCCCAATAACCCCCCAGATTTCCCCCAAACACCCCCTCAGACCCCCAAGACCCCCCCAGACCCTAATAACCCCCCCTATACCCCCCAAACACCCCCAAATTCCCCAAACACCCCTCACACCCCCCACACCCCCCCTCTAAACCCTCAACAAACACCCCCAGACCCCAAAAGCCCCCTAAATTCCCCCAAACACCCCTCTGAGCCCCAAGAACCCCCCTGAGAACTCCCCCAAAATACCCCCAGACCCCAATAACCCCCCCTATATCCCCCAAACACCCCCAAATCCCCCAAACACCCCTCACACCCCCCACATCCCCCCTCTAAACCCTCAACAAACACCCCCAGACCCCCAAAGCCCCCCAAATTCCCCCCAAACACCCCTCAGACCCCCAAGAACCCCCCTGAGAACTCCCCCCAAATACCCCCAGACCCCAATAACCCCCCCCAAATCCCCCAAACACCCCTTACACCCCCCACATCCCCCCTCTAAACCCTCAACAAACACCCCCAGACCCCCAAAGCCCCCTAAATTCCCCCAAACACCCCTCTGAGCCCCAAGAACCCCCCTGAGAACTCCCCCAAAATACCCCCAGACCCCAATAACCCCCCCTATATCCCCCAAACACCCCCAAATCCCCCAAACACCCCTCACACCCCCCACATCCCCCCTCTAAACCCTCAACAAACACCCCCAGACCCCCAAAGCCCCCCAAATTCCCCCCAAACACCCCTGTGAGCCCCAAGAACCCTCCTCAGAACTCCCCCAAAATACCCCCAGACCCCAATAACCCCCACTATATCCCCCAAACACCCCCAAATCCCCCAAACACCCCTCACACCCCCCACATCCCCCCTCTAAACCCTCAACAAATATCCCAGACCCCCCAAAGCCCCCCAAATTCCCCCCAAACACCCCTCAGACCCCCAAGAACCCCACTCAGAACTCCCCCAAAATACCCCCAGACCCCAATAACCCCCCCCAAATCCCCCAAACACCCCTCACACCCCCCACACCCCCCCTCTAAACCCTCAACAAACACCCCCAGACCCCCAAAGCCCCCTAAATTCCCCCAAACACCCCTCTGAGCCCCAAGAACCGCCCTCAGAACTCCCCCAAAATACCCCCAGACCCCAATAACCCCCCCCAAATCCCCCAAACACCCCTCACACCCCCCACACCCCCCCTCTTAAACCCTCAACAAACACCCCCAGGCCCCCAAAGCCCCCCAAATTCCCCCAAACACCCCTCAGACCCCCAAAGCCCCCTCAGAACTCCTCAAAGATTCCCTCATACCCCAATAACCCCCCAGATTTCCCCCAAACACCCCCTGACCCTCAAAGACCCCCAAATTCCCCCAAACACCCCTCAGACCCCCAAGACCCCCCCCAGACCCTAATAACCCCCCCCATATCCCCCAAACACCCCCAAATCCCCCAAACACCCCTCACACCCCCCACACCCCCCCTCTTAAACCCTCAACAAACACCCCCAGCCCCCCCCCCCCTTCCCTCCCCCTCCCCCCCACCTCCCCCCACTCCGCTCCCCATCTCTCTGGGCCCACACCCGTGGTTTGGGGGTGCCGGCAGTTCCCCTTTTTTGGGGGGGGGGTTTGTTGTTCCCGGGGGTCCCGGCTGGCGGTGTCGGGTTGGGGGGTTCCGGCCTGCAGCTGCCGGCGGCTCCCGGCGGTATCCCAGGAATGCGCGGCGCGGGATGGCGGCCCTGCGGCTGCACGGCCCGACGTGCTGAGCTGAAGGAACCGGGCCAAGAGGACCGGGCCAAAGGGACAGAACCGGGCTGAAGGAACCGGGACCGGCCTGAAGGGAGAGAGAGAGAGAGAGAGAAACGGGCCGAACGGACGGAGCCGGGCTGGGCTGAAGGGAGCGGATTGTGGAGACAGAACGGGGCTGAGGAGACAGAACTGGGCCGAGGGGGCCAAGCCGAGGTGACAGAACCGGGCCGAGAGGACAGAACTGGGCCAAGGAGACAGAACCGGATTGAGGGGACTGGGCCCGGCCAAGGGGGGAGAGAGAACCGGGCCGAAGGGACAGAACTGGGCTGAGGGCACCGAACCGGGCCCGGCTGAGGGGAGAGGATCCAAAGAACCGGACTGAGGGGACCAAACCGGACCAGGCCCGGCTGAGGAGACAGGACCGAACCGGACCAGGCCCGGCTGAGGGCCCCGGGCCATGGCGGAGCCGCTGCTGCGGAGGACCTTTTCTCGGTTACGGGGCCGGGACCGTCCGCGTAGGAAGAAATCGGATGGCAAAGAGAGAGGTAAGGGGCTGTGGGACTGGGAGAGGTCATCCTGGGGGGGCCCTCCTCTCCCCACAGGGAACCCCATCAGCCCAGGTCCCTCCTGTCCCTCTGTAAGGGACCCCAGTGTCACCCCCAGGTCCCTCCTGCCCCCACAGGGAACCTCATCACCCCCAGGTCCCTCCTGTCCCTCTGTAAGGGACCCCAGTGTCACCCCCAGGTCCCTCCTGTCCCTCTGTAAGGGACCCCAATGTCACCCCCAGGTCCCTCCTGCCCCCACAGGGAACCTCATCACCCCCAGGTCCCTCCTGTCCCTCTGTAAGGGACCCCAGTGTCACCCCCAGGTCCCTCCTGTCCCTCTGTAAGGGACCCCAGTGTCACCCCCAGGTCCCTCCTGTCCCTCTGTAAGGGACCCCAGTGTCACCCCCACACCCCTCCTGTCCCTCTGTATGGGACCCCAATGTCACCCCCAGGTCCCTCCTGTCCCTCTGTAAGGGACCCCAGTGTCACCCCCAGGTCCCTCCTGCCCCCACAGGGAACCCCATCACCCCCAGGTCCCTCCTGTCCCTCTATAAAGGACCCCAGTGTCACCCCCAGGTCCCTCCTCTCCCCACAGGGAACCCCATCAGCCCAGGTCCCTCCTGTCCCTCTGTAAGGGCCCCCAGTGTCACCCCCGCACCCCTCCTGTCCCTCTATAAAGGACCCCAGTGTCACCCCCACACCCCTCCTGTCCCTCTATAAAGGACCCCAGTGTCACCCCCACACCCCTCCTGTCCCTCTATAAAGGACCCCAGTGTCACCCCCACACCCCTCCTGTCCCTCTATAAAGCACTCCAGTGTCCTCCTGGGGTCCCCTCTGCCCTTCCTGCCAACCCAGGGGACCCCTTTCCCCCTTAGAAAGGGACCTCCATCACACCAACCCCCCCCCTGTGCCATAAGGAAGCGTTCTCGCTGCCACTCTGGGGTTCCCCCAAGGGATCCCCATCACCCCAGATCCCTACTGACTGTCTCCCAGGGAGGATACCCCACTACCACCCCACGTCCCACCTCCTTTTCCCCAAGAAGGTTCCCAGTGTCGCTCTGGAGTCCCTCCTGCCACCTAAGGTACCACCAGCACCCCCAGATTCTTCCTGCCACGTAAGGAAGGGGCCCCAATGTAAGCCCAGGAGCCCCCTGTCTCCTAGGGAATGGTCCCCAGTTTTACCTCAAGTCGCCCCCCCTGTACTTTTAAGGGCCCCCTGTTACCCCAAATCCCCTCAGTGTCCCTCAAGGAGTGTTCCTCCTGTCCCCTAATGGACCCTCATCAACCCAGCTTCCCCCTGTCCCCTAAGGAAGGGACCCCAGTGCCACCCCGGGGGTCCCTCCTGCCCCACTTGAGTAATCCCCGCAGACCTAGGGTCCCTTTTGCCCTCAGGAAGGGACCCCCATCACCCCAGGTCCCTCCTGCATCCTAAGGAAGGGACCCCAATATCACCCTGGGGACCCTCCTGTCCCTTAAGGTACCACCACCACCCCAGATCCCACCTATCCCGTAAGGAAGGGATGCCAATGTCACCCCAGATCACTCTTGTCCCTCAAGGAAGAGACCCCAGTTTCACCCTGGGGTCCCTCCTGCCCCCCTGGAGCCCCCCTGCCCACCCTAGTGTCTCCCACGGATATGGAGACAGAACGTGGGGGGGGGGGGGGAGGAAGGGGGGGAGCACAGAGACCGCACCCGGGGGCTGCAGGGAATCGGGGTGCATGATTCAGGACACCCCACTGTGTCTGTGAGAGGGGAGTACACAGCTTGGGGGAGCACAGGAGGAGTGATCTCCACTGTGGTGCAGCCCCGGGTCTGTTGGGGTGCAGCAGAGCCCAGCTGTGCCCCTCCCCCCCCCCCCCACTGCTCCCCCCTCCCCCCTGAGGACGGTGGGAGCGCAGCAGCGCAGCTGTAAACAACCGGAAATCCCTCTTGGCAGCGGTTTGGGGCAAGGATGGTGGGTGGGTGGAAGGACACTCGAGGGGATGAGACGGGCTGCGGGGGCTGATCCTGTCCTTCCCTCCCCTTACAGAGCACCCCCAGCCCGGCCCTGACCCACTGCCAGCCCCCGAGGCATCCCCGGCGCCCCCTGAACCGTCAGCATCCCGCAGGCAGAACTGGACTCGCTTCTCCGGCCGTCATCCTCCTCCCAGAGCCCCCCTGGAGGGGTTGGAACCCACGGAGCAGGATGCAACCAGCAGCACCCCGCCATCCGCTGCGGATCCACCCGGCGAGGAGCCCTCGGAGCTGGCAGAGGAGGCAGATGCAGCAGAGCTCTGCGGTCCCGGTCGGAGCCCAGGGCACGGTGCTTACCTGCAGAGCCTGGAAAGGAGCAGCCGGCACTGGGTGCTGTCCTCGGGGAAGGCAGCGGGGCTGGATGAGGCGGGTGGAGGCACCGAGATGGAAGTCGGAACGGGAGGCAGCGAAGGGGAGATCTGGTACAACCCTATCCCCGAGGACGAGGATCCTCCGAAGCCGTGCAGAGAGGATGGCAAAGGGATGGCAGAGAGCCCCGGAGCGCACGGCATGGAGGAGCCGGCTGCTGGCAGGAGCCAGGCTTGTGGTGCGTGGCGGGCCCTGGTCCCCTTGTCACCACCCCGGGGAGGGTCCCCCGTGCACCCCACAGTGTCCACAGCACCACTGTCCTGTCTGTGTCCTCCATGAGGCCTCCCGGACCTTGAGGTCTTCAGATCCAATGATCCCCGGTGCCTTCTGGAACTTGTTGTCCTCGTCCCCAAGGATGGCACCGCGCAGATGCTGTAGTCCCCATTCCTTCCCTGTCCCCCTGTGACGCCCGAGGACAACGTCCTTCAGACCTCACGGTGTCCCCACTGTGTGACAGGGACATCTCCTGGACCCCAAGGGTCCTCATCGACCTCCCTTCTCCCAGACACATCCCACAGTCTTTGCTCCTTTGTCCCCCACGGTGCCCCCCGAGGAAGGATCCCCAGTGTCACTCAGGGCTCCCGTCCCCTAAGGAAGGATCCCCCCAGCAGCGTCCCCAGGACAGCTGTCCCCCACGCTCCCCAAACCCTCTCTCCATTCCCCATCACAGCCTCCCAGCGCCCCGAAACCCCTCCCTTCACCCCGCAGCCATCCCCACTCACCCCCTCACCCTTTCTCTCCCCACAGCAAAGATGCCCATCCCCTGCGTCAGCTCGGGGGCAGGGCTCCCATCCCCGTCCCCCCCCTCCAGCCCCGGTGCCACCAAGAAGGGCCGCTCTCTCAGCAAGGTGAAGTCCCCGGGCACTGTGCGCCGCCTCTCCATGAAGATGAAGAAGCTCCCGGAGCTGCGGAGGAAGCTGAGCCTACGCAGCCCTCGGCCGAGGGGACAGGAGGGCAGCACGTCTCCTTCCGACGCCCGCAAGGAATCCAGCAACGTCATCAGCCGTTACCACCTCGACACCAGCGTGGCATCGCTGCCTCGCTCCAAAGCAGCCAGCAAAGGAGGCTACCTGAGCGACGGGGACTCGCCGGAGCTGCCGGCTAAAACCGGGGTGCTCGCCGAACCGGAGGACGGGGAGAGCGGCTTGGATGTGGCCGCTTTCCGGCCCTACAGCTGCGGGGAGCTGCCGCGGGGCGGGCAGCACATCTCGGGGTTGGTCAGCGTGCACCTCTACGGCGTGCGGGACCTGAAGCCGCCGCGCGCCGAAACGCGGGAGGTTTTCTGTGTGCTGCAGGTGGACGCGGCCAACCGGGCTCGCACGGCCCTGCTGCCCTGCAAGGCCGCTTTCCTCGGCCTCAACCACACCTTCAACCTGGAGCTGGAGGGCGCGCAGCTGCTCAAGGTGATGGTCTTCTCCTGGGACCCCTCCTCCTGCCGCAACCGCCTCTGCTGCCACGGCTCCGTGCTGCTGCCCCACATCTTCCGGGGTGCGTAGGAGGGCTCCGCTTTCGGGGTTGGGGGGCGCGGATTGAGGGCGTGGGTTCGGGGGCTTCACGCCGTGCCGTTCTGCTCCGCTCCCCGCAGGCAGCCGTGCCCAACAGCTGGCGGTGCAGCTGCAGCCCCGCGGTGTCCTCTTCACCAAACTCACTTTGGTGGAGCAGTGGGAAGGTCCCGGCGAGCGCGAGCCCCGCGTCTTCGGCGTGGAGCTGGGCCAGCTGGTGGAGAGGGAGAAGACGGCCTCCAAAGTGCCCCTGCTCATCCAGAAGTGCGTGGCCGAGATCGAGAAACGGGGGCTGAAGGTGAGCGGGGGTCCTTCGGTGACGCCCAGAGGGGGTGGTCTCTCCCGGCCTCCGCCGTGTCAGCTCCGTCTCGGTGTTGCCCCGTTCCAGGTGGTCGGGCTGTACCGCCTCTGCGGTTCGGCCGCCGTCAAGAAGGAGCTGCGCGACGCCTTCGAGAGGGACAGCGCGGCCGTGACGCTGTCGGAGCAGCTCTACCCCGACATCAACGTCATCACGGGTCAGTGCTCGCCCCGCAGCCCCCCCGGCACCCGCGGGGACCACCCCATGGCCCCCGCCCCCACCCCCCGTGCTCTCCTCCCCGCAGGGATCCTGAAGGACTACTTGCGGGAGCTGCCCACGCCGCTCATCACCCCCACGCTGTACCACGTCGTGCTGGAGGCCATGGCCAAGCGGCCCCCCCGGACCCCCCCGGCCGAGCGGGATGCCGTCCCGCTGCTCGACTGTCTGCCCGACGTGGAGAAGGTGGGCTCTGTCAGCTCAGCTCAGCCGTGGGGAGGGATTGAGGGGAGGGATCCCACCGCCCCTCAGCCCCCGGGGTCTCCTCCGCCTTCATTTCTGGCTCAGTGCCCCCCGCACGGTGCGGTGCGTCCCATTGTCACCTCCCGTGTCCCGTTGTCACCTCCCGTGTCCCGTTGTCACCTCCCGTGTCCCATTGTCACCTCCCTTGTCCCGGTGTTGCCTCTCCCCTGAAAGCCACCCTGAGCCTTTCTGAGGGTTTCTACCCCCCCAAAACCTCCCGTGTGACACCGAGGACTGCCTGCAGCCCATCGTTTCCCCTTGGAAGTTCTGTTCCGAGCTGCCCGAGCTCGGGGCTGGTGTTGAGAGGGGGAGGAACTGCCACCCCTACTGATGCCACCTTGCCCCCCCCACCAGGCCACGCTGACGCGACTCCTGGACCACCTGAGCTTGGTGGCTTCGTTCCACGACTTCAACCGCATGAACTCTCAGAACATCGCCGTCTGCTTCGGGCCGGTGCTGCTCACGCAGAGCCAGGAGCCCCGGCGCGGTGGCACCGCCGCCGCCGTCCCCCGCAGCTACGCCCGCAGCGAGGACATCGCCAGCGCCGTCGACTTCAAGAGGCACATCGAGGTGCTGCATTACCTGCTGCAGGCCTGGCCGGGTGAGCAGGAAGGGAGGGGGGCACCCGTGACCCCCATCCTGGGTCACCGTGGCTCCGTGGCGCTCTGTGACGTTCCTGTGCTGCCCCATAGCCCGCTGCCCCCCAGCAGTGGCTGCAGGGATCTGGGAGCCCTCGGTGTGTGGGTGCCCTTTGGCTCCCCCCCCCCCCCTCCATTTTTAAGGGTACCTCTGTAGCCCCCAGCCCCACACATCTGCCCCACGGCCCGCTCGTGTCCTTCTGCTCCCACCTCGCCCCCACCAAAAGGCCACCAGTGTCCCCCCATTGTCCAGCAGCTATGCTGGGGTCCCCCATTTCCATCCGATCCAGCCCCCCCATCTCCACAAGAACGCCTGGGGCTCCCCCCATCTTTCCAGCAACTTCTCCGTACCCCCCCACCCAAATCCTGGCATTGCTCTGGGGTCCACATTCTCCAACACAAAGACCTGGGGGGCCTCCCCCTGTAACACGGGGTCCCCCATTTCCATCCACCACCTCAACCTCTCCTCCTTTCCGCCCCTCTCCCCCCCACAGTCGCATTTCCACACACCCCTCCAACACCCAACGACCCCCACCCCCCCCCAACTCTATTACACAACACCCCCCAACCCCTACTCTCTCTCCACAGCCCCACGTTCCCCCCTGACCCCCCAAGTGCCACCCACCCACCCTCGGCAGCCACCGCCGCGCCTGGACCTGCCGGACACAACCGTGGTCGCCCGACACCGCCCCCGGGGGCCCGAAAGCCCCCCCAGCAACCGCTACGCCGGCGACTGGAGCGTCTGCGGCCACCAGTTGGGTGGTGGATACGAGGAGGTGACAACGGGTGACAACGACAGCCGGGCCGCCCACCGCCGGACCCTCTTCGTGGCCGACTTTGGTCTCGGTGACGACCCCGAAGCGCCCTTCGGCCCCCGGCTCAACCTCAAGGACTTCGACGCGCTCATCCTCGACCTCGAGAGGGAACTCGCCAAGCAGATCAACGTCTGCCTGTGATGCCGGTACCGGTCCCGGTTCCGGTCCCGGTTCCGGTCCAGGTGACAGCACCGGTACCGCTGGGAGAGCGACCAAAAAAGCAAGCACTTGCCTCTTGTTGCCTTCGATTTGCACAGCGCCGAGCAGAAGGGACCCCGACGGAGGAGGTGACGCCGTCTTTGTGGGACCCCGGACCCTCTGGGGTGACCCCCATCCCCGTACCCCCCCAACCCGGCTGCACCCCCTCCCTGCACAGCCACGCTCCCATTTTTGGGGGGGGTGGAGCAGAAGGGGGGGTACTTTTTGCTCGGGGTGTTATTATGGCCAAATCCTGCCCTCAAGTGCCTGTTTGCCCCCCCTTCGCCCTTCCCCAGTGGCCCCCTCCGTGGGTGCCCCCTCCCCACAATCAGTATTGACAAGGGTCCATGACCTCCATCGCTCAGGCTGGGGGGGGGGGGGGCACACTGTCCCCCTCCCCATCACCCCCCTACGCTCACGGAGGGGGGGGGGGGGGGCTCCCCAAAATCCCCTCCCCGTTGCTGCCACTCTGAGGATGGCGATGGCACTCCCTCCCATCCCCATGGGCGGCATCGGGGACCCCCAACCCCCATTTTTCTGCCCCCCCCCCCCCCCCCCCCATTCTGGGTGGGGGGGTGCTGCCGGTACGGGAGCGCTCAGCTTTATTTATTACCCGAGCTTCGTGTGCGTGCGTGCGTGTGGATGGACTGCAGCCAGCAGTAATAAACCTTTCCCCCCTCCCCTCCCAAAAATAATAAACCCAGAGCCAGTGTTAGAGTGGGGGAGGTGGGGGAGGCTAAAATGAACCCCCCCCACCCCCAAAAAAAACAAAAACAAAACAGCCTTGCTCAGTATTAGCCTTACAGGAACCAGCTGAATGTGAACGCACCGGCCCGGCCGGGCTGAGCCAGCAGTGTTAAATGCTCGGGCAGGGGGTGCAGCAGCGCTCAGAGGGGCGTTTGGGGACACAGCTATGTCCCCCCCCCCCCACACCCCCCCCACCATGCTGGGGTGAGCTGCCATCCCCCTGCCCTGCCCACCGCCTTGTCACCGTCACCAGCAATAAAGGACACAAAGCTGCACTCGCCGCCGGGGCTGTGTGTGTGTTGGTGCCACGTTGACGGGGTGGCCGCCCCCCAGAACGTCACCTGGGGGGGGGGTTGGGGGGCTGAGGGTGGGGGGGGGGGGGCGTCCCAAATCAATGGCACGGTGTGGGCACACAGTGTGGGCACACAGTGCTGCTTTATTGCTCGGGGACACCGCTGTGCCAACGGTGGCGATGCAGCGCCGCTGCCACCATCACCGGCACCGCTCTGCGCTCGGGGACGGCGCGGCGGCACCTCCGTGTGCCCCATGGGGGGAGCAGAGGACAGAGCAGGGGACAGTCCTGCGTGCCCCACTGAGGGGGGGGCGGTTGGGGGGCAGAGGGGCCGTCCCCTACACGGAGATGGAGCCCTCGCGGAAATCGGTTTTGCCGATGAGGGCGTTGATGAGGACGGGGCGGCCCCGGCGGCACTCATCCTGCGCGGTGCGGAGCACAGCATCCAACTGCTTGCTATCCGGCCGGCCCAGCACGAAGCCTTTGCCCCCCAGAGCTTCGGCTGCTGCATGGTAATCTGCAGGGGGGGGACAAGAGGGGGGGGACACAAGGATGGTGGCTTTGTCACCCGCGCCGTAGAGGGGGGGATGTAGGGCTGCCGGGGGTGGGTCGCAATGGGGTGACCTCGGAGCAGGGGGTGCGCTGCTGCCGGGTGTAGATTGATCCCCTTTAGGGTGGCAATGTCACCTGGCATGGACTGAGCCAAGGGGACACAGTGCCACCAGCACGGCCTGGTCCTCAGGGTGACAGCAGTGCCATAGAGGGGGACACGAGGACAGCAGATGTGGCACAGTCTGCGGTGATGCAGTGCCACCAGCACGGCCCCA
Organism: Gallus gallus; assembly: GCF_016699485.2. Taxonomy (NCBI): domain Eukaryota; kingdom Metazoa; phylum Chordata; class Aves; order Galliformes; family Phasianidae; genus Gallus; species Gallus gallus. Next base: position 200,851 of record NC_052561.1, on the reverse strand, counting down.
TCCAAGGCCACACGGTGCCACCAGGCATGGCCCGATCCAAGGCCACACGGTGCCACCAGCACAGCCCCATCCAAGGCCACACGGTGCCACCAGCACGGCCCCATCCAAGGCCACACAGTGCCACCAGCACGGCCCCATCCAAGGCCACACGGTGCCAGCAGGCATGGCCTGACCAAGGCCACACGGTGCCACCAGGCACGGCCTGGTCCTCAGGGTGACAACAGTGCCATAGAGGGGGACACGAGGACAGCAGATGTGGCACAGTCTGCGGTGACGCAGTGCCACCAGCATGGCCCCATCCAAGGCCACACGGTGCCACCAGCACAGCCCCATCCAAGGCCACACAGTGCCACCAGCATGGCCCCATCCAAGGCCACACGGTGCCACCAGCACAGCCCCATCCAAGGCCACACAGTGCCACCAGCATGGCCCCATCCAAGGCCACACGGTGCCACCAGGCATGGCCCCATCCAAGGGGACACGGTGCCACCAGGCACAGCCTGGTCCTCAGGGTGACAACAGTGCCATAGAGGGGGACACGAGGACAGCAGATGTGGCACAGTCTGCGGTGACGCAGTGCCACCAGGTATGGCCCTATCCAAGGCCACACGGTGCCACCAGCACAGCCCCATCCAAGGCCACACGGTGCCACCAGCACGGCCCCATCCAAGGCCACACAGTGCCACCAGCACGGCCCCATCCAAGGCCACACGGTGCCACCAGCACGGCCCCATCCAAGGCCACACAGTGCCACCAGCACGGCCTGGTCCTCAGGGTGACAACAGTGCCATAGAGGGGGACACGAGGACAGCAGATGTGGCACAGTCTGTGGCGATGCAGTGCCACCAGCACGGCCCCATCCAAGGCCACACGGTGCCACCAGCACAGCCCCATCCAAGGCCACATGGTGCCACCAGCACGGCCCGATCCAAGGCCACATGGTGCCACCAGCACGGCCCCATCCAAGGCCACACGGTGCCACCAGCACAGCCCCATCCAAGGCCACACGGTGCCACCAGCACAGCCCCATCCAAGGCCACACGGTGCCACCAGCACAGCCCCATCCAAGGCCACACGGTGCCACCAGCACGGCCCCATCCAAGGCCACACAGTGCCACCAGGCACGGCCCATCCCACCCCACGGTGACACAGCGCCACCGAGAGCCCCCAGCTGAGGGCAGCTGTCCCCCCCCCACGCGTTGGGGACAGCGGGGACAGTGCTCACCCACGAACTCGAGGCCGCACGCCACGTTGCTGCCCAGCATGGCCACCTGCTCCCGGGCAATCTGGCTCCAGCACGCGTCGTTGCCCACCAATGCGATGATGGGAGTCTGCAGGGACAGAGACACCCCGGTGCCACCCCACCGTGGGGACAACACCCCAAACTGTGTCCCCCCCCCCCCCCATTCTCCGCCTCCCCACGGACCCCATTGCGGTGCCACCTCACCTTGTGCCGCACGAAGGTGTCGAACTCCATGAGGCTGTATCCCAGTGAGCCGTCACCGTAAATGACCCAAACCTGCCAGGTGACACCCGGGGGGGTGACAAACGCCACACGCGGCACCGCTGCCCCCCACGCTGCGCCCCACCCCCCACCCCCCACCCCATACCTCTGCTTCGGGCCGGCACAGTTTGGCACCCAGAGCGAACCCACCGCCGACTCCCAGCGTGCCGAAGGCGCCTGCGGGCACAGCAGCAACCAACGTCACCCCTCGGCTGTGTGTGCGCCCCCAAAGGGGGGGCGGCGCACTGTGGGGGTCCTCACCGGGGTCCAGCCAGGAGAGGGGACGGCGGGGACGCACGATGTAGGCGGCGGTGCCCACGAAGTCCCCCCCGTCGGCCACCAGGAGGCTGTCGGGGGGCAGCAGAGCGTCCATGCGGTACAGCACATCCATGGGGTTCAGGTGCTGAGCGGTTGGGGTCGCTGCCTTCTCCCTGGGGAGGAGAACCCCCACCCCGATGAGGTGAGATTGGCTGCCCCCAGAGTGGAGATGGGGCTGCGCTCTGCCGCTGGAAATGGGAAGGGAGCCCCCCCAGGATGGAAAGGGGATGAGGTTTCCCACCCCAAAAGAAGCCGAGAACCTGAAATGGGGTTCCCCCCAAAAACGGACACGAGGACCCCCTCACTGCCCATGGAAGCTGCTGCCCCTGTCCCCATACTAATGTCTGTCCCCATCCTAACGCCTGTCCCCATCCTAACGCCTGTCCCCATCCTAACGCCTGTCCTTGTTCCCATTCCCACATCTGTCCCCATCCCTCTCCACCTTCCCCAGCCTGTCCCCGTCCTGATGTCCGTCCTCGTCCCCATCTCCATCCCTGCCAACTGCCCCAAAGCCGCTCCCATCCCGAAGCCAACCCTCACCCCCTCACCTGTCCCTACCCTGATGTCAATCCTTGTCCCCGTTCCCGTTTCATTCCCAATCCCCAAATCAGTCCTCCTCCCCCTGCCTGTCCCTAACCCCATTCCCGTCCCCATCCCCATCCCGTCCCCATCCCCATCCCATCCCATCCCATCCCCATCCCCATCTCCATCCCCATCTCCATCCCCATCCCCATCCCCATTCTCATTCCCATCTCCATCCTAAATCCCATCATCTCCATCCTCATCCCATCCCCATCCCCGTCCCATCCCCATCCCCATCCCCGTCCCATACCCATCCCTGTCTGTCCCCATCCCATCCCACCCCCATCTCCATCCCATCCCATCCCATCCCCATCCCCATCTCCATCCCCATCCCCATCTCCATCCCATCTCCATCCCCATCTCCATCCTAAATCCCATCATCTCCATCCTCATCCCATCCCCATCTTCATCCCATCCCACCCCATCCCATCCCATCCCATCCCATCCCATCCCATCCCATCCCATCCCATCCCCGTCCCATCCCCATCCCCATCCCATCCCATCCCATCCCATCCCATCCCCATCCCCATCTCCATCCCCATCTCCATCCCCATCCCCATCCCCATCTCCATCCTAAATCCCATCATTCCCATCCCATCCCCATCCCCATCCCATCCCATCCCATCCCATCCCATCCCATCCCATCCCATCCCCATCCCATCCCATTCCATCCCCATCAGGTCCCCATCCCTGTCCCACCCCCATCCCATCCCATCCCATCCCATCCCATCCCATCCCACCCCATCCCACCCCATCCCATCCCACCCCATCCCATTCCATCCCCATCAGGTCCCCATCCCCGTCCCACCCCCATCCCCATCCCATCCCATCCCATCCCATCCCCATCCCCATCCCATCCCCATCTCCATCCTAAATCCCATCATTCCCATCCCATCCCCATCCCATCCCATCCCATTCCATCCCCATCAGGTCCCCATCCCCGTCCCACCCCCATCCCCATCCCATCCCATCCCATCCCATCCCATCCCATCCCATCCCATCCCCATCCCCATCCCATCCCCATCTCCATCCTAAATCCCATCATTCCCATCCCATCCCCATCCCCATCCCATCCCATCCCATCCCCATCCCATCCCATCCCATCCCATCCCCGTCCCCGTCCCCATCCCATCCCCATCCCATCCCATCCCCATCCCATCCCATCCCCATCAGGTCCCCATCCCCGTCCCACCCCCATCCCCATCCCATCCCATCCCATCCCCATCCCCATCCCCATCCCATCCCATCCCATCCCATCCCATCCCATCCCCATCTCCATCCCCATCCCCATTCTCATTCCCATCTCCATCCTAAATCCCATCATCTCCATCCTCATCCCATCCCCATCCCCGTCCCATCCCCATCCCCATCCCCGTCCCATACCCATCCCTGTCTGTCCCCATCCCATCCCACCCCCATCTCCATCCCATTCCATCCCATCCCCATCCCCATCTCCATCCCCATCCCCATCTCCATCCCATCTCCATCCCCATCTCCATCCTAAATCCCATCATCTCCATCCTCATCCCATCCCCATCTTCATCCCATCCCATCCCATCCCATCCCATCCCATCCCCGTCCCATCCCCATCCCCATCCCATCCCATCCCATCCCATCCCCACCCCATCCCATCCCATCCCCATCCCATTCCATTCCATCCCCATCAGGTCCCCATCCCCGTCCCACCCCCATCCCCATCCCATCCCATCCCGTCCCACCCCCATCCCCATCTCCATCTCCATCCTAAATCCCATCATCCCCATCCCATCCCCATCCCTATCCCACCCCATCCCATCCCATCCCATCCCATCCCCATCCCCGTCCCCATCCCATCCCATCCCATCCCATCCCATCCCATCCCATTCCATCCCCATCAGGTCCCCATCCCTGTCCCACCCCCACCCCATCCCATCCCATCCCATCCCATCCCCATCCCCATCCCATCCCCATCTCCATCTCCATCCTAAATCCCATCATTCCCATCCCATCCCCATCCCTATCCCACCCCATCCCATCCCATCCCATCCCCATCTCCATCCCATCCCATCCCATCCCATCCCATCCCCATCCCCATCCCATCCCCATCTCCATCTCCATCCTAAATCCCATCATCCCCATCCCATCCCCATCCCTATCCCGTCCCCATCCCCATCCCATCCCATCCCATCCCATCCCATCCCCATCCCATCCCATTCCATCCCCATCAGGTCCCCATCCCTGTCCCACCCCCATCCCCATCCCATCCCCATCTCCATCTCCATCCTAAATCCCATCATTCCCATCCCATCCCCATCCCCATCCCCATCCCATCCCATCCCATCCCATCCCATCCCATCCCATCCCATCCCATCCCCATCCCCATCCCATCCCCATCTCCATCCTAAATCCCATCATTCCCATCCCATCCCCATCCCATCCCATCCCATTCCATCCCCATCAGGTCCCCATCCCCGTCCCACCCCCATCCCCATCCCATCCCATCCCATCCCATCCCATCCCATCCCCATCCCCATCCCATCCCCATCTCCATCCTAAATCCCATCATTCCCATCCCATCCCCATCCCCATCCCATCCCATCCCATCCCATCCCATCCCATCCCCGTCCCCGTCCCCATCCCATCCCCATCCCATCCCATCCCCATCCCATCCCATCCCCATCAGGTCCCCATCCCCGTCCCACCCCCATCCCCATCCCATCCCATCCCATCCCCATCCCCATCCCCATCCCATCCCATCCCATCCCATCCCATCCCATCCCATCCCATCCCATCCCCATCTCCATCCCCATCCCCATTCTCATTCCCATCTCCATCCTAAATCCCATCATCTCCATCCTCATCCCATCCCCATCCCCGTCCCATCCCCATCCCCATCCCCGTCCCATACCCATCCCTGTCTGTCCCCATCCCATCCCACCCCCATCTCCATCCCATTCCATCCCATCCCCATCCCCATCTCCATCCCCATCCCCATCTCCATCCCATCTCCATCCCCATCTCCATCCTAAATCCCATCATCTCCATCCTCATCCCATCCCCATCTTCATCCCATCCCATCCCATCCCATCCCATCCCATCCCATCCCATCCCATCCCATCCCCGTCCCATCCCCATCCCCATCCCATCCCATCCCATCCCATCCCATCCCCACCCCATCCCATCCCATCCCCATCCCATTCCATTCCATCCCCATCAGGTCCCCATCCCCGTCCCACCCCCATCCCCATCCCATCCCATCCCGTCCCACCCCCATCCCCATCTCCATCTCCATCCTAAATCCCATCATCCCCATCCCATCCCCATCCCTATCCCACCCCATCCCATCCCATCCCATCCCATCCCCATCCCCGTCCCCATCCCATCCCATCCCATCCCATCCCATTCCATCCCCATCAGGTCCCCATCCCTGTCCCACCCCCACCCCATCCCATCCCATCCCATCCCATCCCCATCCCCATCCCATCCCCATCTCCATCTCCATCCTAAATCCCATCATTCCCATCCCATCCCCATCCCTATCCCACCCCATCCCATCCCATCCCCATCTCCATCCCATCCCATCCCATCCCATCCCATCCCCATCCCCATCCCATCCCCATCTCCATCTCCATCCTAAATCCCATCATCCCCATCCCATCCCCATCCCTATCCCGTCCCCATCCCCATCCCATCCCATCCCATCCCATCCCATCCCATCCCCATCCCATCCCATTCCATCCCCATCAGGTCCCCATCCCTGTCCCACCCCCATCCCCATCCCATCCCCATCTCCATCTCCATCCTAAATCCCATCATTCCCATCCCATCCCCATCCCATCCCATCCCATCCCATCCCATCCCATCCCATCCCATCCCATCCCATCCCATCCCATCCCCACCCCCACCCCACCCCACCCCATCCCACCCCCCCCGGGCACTCACCGGTTCGCCCTCTCCTTTTTCTGCTCAGCCTCCCGCAGCCGCTGCAGCCAATGTGTGGGGCAGGAGAAGCCCCGCAGCCTTTGTGCCAACCCCACCACGAAGGAGGCGGCGTCGCCTGCAGGGACGGCACAGCTCTCCCCATCCACCGCCATATAAAATCGCACCCATCCTTAACCCCAAACCCCGCTAAATCGGGGCCCCAAATCCACTCCTGTTCGAATCCCCCATACGCCCCCTTCGGTTGGACCCCCCCCCCCCCCAAAAAAAAATGGCCCCAAAAAAGCCACGCCGAAGCTGACCGAATTGACCCCAAAGCCTGTGGGGTTGGATCCCACAGCTGGCTTGGTTGGAAGCCAACATCCGGCTCAGCTGAGCCCCAAAACTGCCTGAACTGTCCCCAAAACGCAGCTCCGTTGGACCCCAAATCTCCCCATGGTTGGACCCCAAGAAGCGGCACATTTGGGTCCCAAATATGGCTGAAGTGGCCCCAAAACTCAGCTCTGTTGGGTTCCCAATCTGCCTGGCGTGGATCCCCCACGAACCCATCAGCTGAACCCCAAATGAAGCTAAAGTGGCCCCAAAATTCAGCACAACACAAAATGTGCTCCGTTGGGGCATCAAAAATGGATGAATTGGCCCCAATCCGCAGCTCTGCTGAACCCCAAACCCGCCCCGCATGGACCCCAAAGTGGTCTCTGTTGGACCCCACAACCCTCTGAGCCCACCTCAATCCCAACACCCACCCCATAGCGCAGGGATGGCAGTGGGGTGGGGGCTGTCACCCCATAGCGCAGGGATGGCAGTGGGGTGGGGGCTGTCACCCCATAGCGCAGGGGTGGCAGTGGGGCTGTGCTCACCCCATAGCACAGGGATGGCAGTGGGGTGGGGGCTGTCACCCCATAGCGCAGGGATGGCAGTGGGGCTGTGCTCACCCCATAGCACAGGGGTGGCAGTGGGGCTGTGCTCACCCCATAGCACAGGGATGGCAGTGGGGTGGGGGCTGTCACCCCATAGCGCAGGGATGGCAGTGGGGTGGGGGCTGTCACCCCATAGCGCAGGGGTGGCAGTGGGGCTGTGCTCACCCCATAGCACAGGGATGGCAGTGGGGTGGGGGCTGTCACCCCATAGCGCAGGGATGGCAGTGGGGCTGTGCTCACCCCATAGCACAGGGGTGGCAGTGGGGCTGTGCTCACCCCATAGCACAGGGATGGCAGTGGGGTGGGGGCTGTCACCCCATAGCGCAGGGATGGCAGTGGGGTGGGGGCTGTCACCCCATAGCGCAGGGATGGCAGTGGGGCTGTGCTCACCCCATAGCGTAGGGGTGGCAGTGGGGCTGTGCTCACCCCATAGCGCAGGGGTGGCAGTGGGGCTGTGCTCACCCCATAGCGCAGGGGTGGCAGTGGGGCTGTGCTCACCTCGCACAGCGATCCGTGGCCTCCAGAAGACGTCGGCGTTGCGCAGCAGCTGCACTCTGTCCCGGTTGACGGCGACGATGACGGCCCCACGTCCAAAGAGCCGCCCGTAGGAGAGGCGGAAATCACAGACGGAGCCTTTTTGGGGGGGGGGGGACACATGGAGGGGATGGGATGTGGGGGACGGGGGGACGTTGTGGGGTCACCCCACGCCATCCCCGCCCCGGGGACCCACCTGCCAGCAGCACCAGGTCGGCATCGCGGAGGGCATCGCGGCGGTTGTGGCGCAGGAGGAGGGGGCTGTCGGGGGGCAGAAGCCCCCGTGCTGCCCCACCGAGGTAGCATGGGATGCCCAGGGCTTCCAATGCGTCCCTGAGCGGCCCCAAAAGAGGATCGATTAACCCCAAAAAGGGATCGGTTGGGACTCAGAATGGGCTCCGGACCCAAAGTCGGTTTGGTTGGACCCAAAATCTGTTTGGTTGGACCCAAAGTCTGTTTGGTCGGACCCAAAGTCGCTTTGGTCGGACCCAAAGTTGGTTTGGTTGGACCCAAAGTCAGTTTGGTCGGACCCAAAGGGACCCAAAGTCGGTTTGGTCGGACCCAAAGTCGGTTTGGTTGGACCCAAAGTCATTTGGTTGGACCCAAACTCGGTTTGGTTGGACCCAAAGTTTGTTTGGTTGCACCCAAAGTCGCTTTGGTTGGACCCAAAGTTGGTTTGGTTGGACCCAAAGTCGGTTTGGTTGGACCCAAAGGGACCCAAAGTCGGTTTGGTTGGACCCAAAGTAATTTGGTCGGACCCAAAGTCGGTTTGGTTGGACCCAAAGTTGGTTTGGTTGGACCCAAAGTTGGTTTGGTTGGACCCAAAGTCGGTTTGGTTGGACCGACCCAACGTTGGTTTGGTCGGACCGAAAGGGACCCAAAGTCGGTTTGGTTGGACCCAAAGGGACCCAAAGTCGGTTTGGTCGGACCCAAAGTTGGTTTGGTTGGACCCAAAGGGACCCAAAGTCGGTTTGGTTGGACCCAAAGGGACCCAAAGTCGGTTTGGTCGGACCCAAAGGGACCCAAAGTCGGTTTGGTTGGACCCAAAGTCGGTTTGGTCGGACCCAAAGGGACCCAAAGTCGGTTTGGTTGGACCCATTGGACCCAAAGTCATTTGGTCAGACCCAAAGTCGCTTTGGTTGGACTCAAAGTTGGTTTGGTTGGACCCAAAGTTGGTTTGGTTGGACCCAAAGTCGGTTTGGTTGGACCCAAAGTTGGTTTGGTTGGACCCAAAGGGACCCAAAGTCGGTTTGGTCGGACCCAAAGTTGGTTTGGTCGGACCCAAAGGGACCCAAAGTTGGTGTGGTTGGACCCAAAGTTGGTTTGGTCGGACCCAAAGTCACTTTGGTTGGACCCAAAGGCTCACGAAGTCATCGCCAAAGCGGCCGATTCTGCCCCAAAACCAATTCCACCTCTCCCCAAATGGGCCGACCCCAAATCATTCCCTCCGTCCCCCCCAAACCACCCCATCCATCCCCGGACTGAACGACCCACTCCCAAAGGCGTCCAATTGTCCCCACACCACCTCATCCGTCCCCAAACCGGACGACCCACCAACCTCAGTTGTCCCCATACCGCCCCATTCCGTCCCCCATAGGGCCGCCCTGACCCCAAACCGTCCCCTCCGTCCCCAAACCCACCGCAGCTCCTCGGCCGGCGTGGGTGGCAGCATGGCCTGACTTCCCACCAGCACCAATGGCTTCGTGGCACGGCTCAGCAGCTCGGCGCACCGCTGCATCTGTTTGCCCCCCGCCCCCCAAAAACAGCTCCGTCAGATCCCCCCCAAAACTGGACGGATTGGCCCCAAATCCCAGCTCGGATGGACGCTAAACCGGGCTCTGTTGGATCCCCCAAATGGGTGAGGGCGTCCTCCAAAAAGCGGCTCCATTCAGCCCCAAACGACGCTGAATTGACCCCCAAAACCCACCCTTTTTGCGCCTCAAGTTGAGCCCCACTGCCATCCCTGTGCTATGGGGTGACAGCCCAAAACTGGCTCAACCACCCCCCAAAATTGGCTCCATCATCCCCCCAAAATTGGCTCAACCGCCCCCCAAAATTGGCTCAACCTCCGCCCAAAATTGGCTCAACCATCCCCCAAAATCGGCTCCATCATCCCCCCAAAACTGACTCAACCACACCCCAAAATTGGATCCATCATCCCCCAAAAGTGACTCAACCATCCCCCAAAATTGGCTCAATCACCCCCCCAAAATTGCCTCAACTACCCCCCAAAATTGACTGAACCGCCCCCCAAAATTGGCTCAACCACACCCCAAAACTGACTCAACCACCCCCCAAAATTGGCACAACCACCCTCCAAAATTGGCTCCATCATCCCCCCAAAACTGACTCAACCATCCCCCCAAAACTGGCTGAACCACCCCCCAAAATTGACTTAACCATCCCCCAAAATTGGCTCCATCATCCCCCAAAATTGGCTCAACCGCCCCCCAAATTGGCTCAACCACCCCCCAAAATTGGCTCCATCATCCCCCCAAAACTGACTCAACGATCCCCCCAAAACTGGCTCAACCACCCCCCCAAAATTGGCTCAACCACCCCCCAAAATTGGCTCAACCACCCCCCAAAACTGACTCAACCATCCCCCAAAATTGGCTCAACCGCCCCTCAAAATTGGCTCCATCATCCCCCCAAAATTGACTCAACCACCCCCCAAAATTGGCTCCATCATCCCCCAAAACTGACTCAACCATCCCCCCAAAACTGGCTGAACCACCCCCCAAAATTGGCTCAACCATCCCCCAAAACTGACTCAACCATCCCCCAAAATTGGCTCAACCGCCCCCCAAAATTTGTCAACCATCCCCCAAAATTGGCTCCATCATCCCCCCAAAACTGACTCAACCACCCCCCAAAACTGACTGAACCACCCCCCAAAATTGGCTCAACCACCCCCCAAAACTGACTCAACCACCCCCCAAAATTGGCTCCACCATCCCCCCAAAACTGACTCCACCATCCTCAAATGGACCCCAACCAGACCCCAAACCCAACCAAACCGGCCCCCCAAAACCCCAAGGCACGTTGAGGGACAAACCCAACCTCATCCTCGGTGGCCAACGGCACCTTCACGGGTAATGGGGTGACATCCCGGGGTTCCCAGGCACCCACAAATAGGTTACGGACGTAGTTCTTGAGGTACCTGGGAGGAAGGGGACGTTTTGGGGTGTCAGCCTTTTGGGGTCACCGGGAGCACCCATGGGTGGGGGTGGGATGGGTGCTCACCACTGTATCAGCTTCCCCCGCAGCCCCCGGGTGCTTTTGGGGCCGCCCACCTCCTTTTCCACCACGTGGAAGGGGTAGAGGACATCGATGGGGAGCTCCACGAAGACGGGACCTGTGGGGGGTGTGGGGGGGACCCCAAAAACTGAACGTGGCGGGGTGATGCCAATAGCACCCAAAGCAGCGCCCCAAAATACCACCGGCACTCGTAAAGGGGGGGTGAGGGCACCCCAAATCCTCCCAGGGGGGCTCTGGGGTCCCCTCATTGTACCGGGGGTCCCAAAACATACGGTGATGATGTATGGGGGGTGAGGGGACCCCAAAAAATGAGCATTGTGGGGTTGACATCAACAGTACCCAAAGCGTCACCCAAAAGGAGCGCCCCAAAATGGCGCCCATAGGGGGGGAGGTCACCCCAAATCCTCCCGGGGGGGTCTCTGGGGTCCCCTTGTTGTATTGGGGGGTCCCAAACCATAGGGTGATGATATATGGGGGGTGAGGGGACCCCAAAAAATGAGCATTCTGGGGTTGACACCAACAGTACCCAAAGCGTCACCCAAAAGCAGCGCCCCAAAATGGCACCCATAGGGGGCGAGGTCACCCCAAATCCTCCCGGGGGGGTCTCTGGGGTCCCCTTGTTGTATTGGGGGGTCCCAAACCATAGGGTGATGATATATGGGGGGTGAGGGGACCCCAAAAAATGAGCATTGTGGGGTTGACACCAACAGTACCCAAAGCGTCACCCAAAAGCAGCGCCCCAAAATGGCACCCATAGGGGGCGAGGTCACCCCAAATCCTCCCGGGGGGGTCTCTGGGGTCCCCTCATTGTACCAGGGGTCCCAAACCATATGGTGATGATGTATGGGGGGTGAGGGGACCCCAAAAAATGAGCATTCTGGGGTTGACACCAACAGTACCCAAAGCGTCACCCAAAAGCAGCGCCCCAAAATGGCACCCATAGGGGGCGAGGTCACCCCAAATCCTCCCAAGGGGGGGCTCTGGGGTCCCCTCATTGTACTGGGGGTCCCAAAACATACGATGATGATGTATGGGGGGTGAGGGGACCCCAAAACATGAGCACTGTGGGGTTGACACCAACAGCACTCAAAGCATCACCCAAAAGCAGCGCCCCAAAATTGCACCCATAGGGGGCGAGGTCACCCCAAATCCTCCCAAGGGGGGGCTCTGGGGTCCCCTCATTGTACCGGGGGTCCCAAAACATACGATGATGATGTATGGGGGGTGAGGGGACCCCAAAAAATGAGCACTGTGGGGTTGACACCAACAGCACCCAAAGCATCACTCAAAAGGAGCGCCCCAAAATGGCACCCAGAGGGGGTGAGGTCACCCCAAATCCTTCCGGGGGGGTCTCTGGGGTCCCCTTGTTGTATTGGGGGGTCCCAAACCATAGGGTGATGATATATGGGGGGTGAGGGGACCCCAAAAAATGAGCATTGTGGGGTTGACACCAACAGTACCCAAAGCGTCACCCAAAAGCAGCGCCCCAAAATGGCACCCATAGGGGGCGAGGTCACCCCAAATCCTCCCAAGGGGGGGGCTCTGGGGTCCCCTCATTGTACCGGGGGTCCCGGACTGCGCGGTGGCGATGGCGTGGCGCAGCGTGGGGACGATCTGCCGCACGGTGCGCACGGAGACGCACGCCTTGCACAGCGTCCTAAAGAGGGACAGCTGGTCGATGTCCTGCAGCGCTCCACGTCCCTGCGGGAACACCCCGAGATGAGCGAGGGGATCCCCAAAAGAATGGGGGCGTGGGGTGGGTTCGGGGTCCTAAATCCCTTCGTTCATCCTACGGACCTTCTGCAACGAGGCGGCCGCCCCGCCGATGAGCAGCAGTGGGGATTCGGCCATCTGAGCGTTCTTGATGGCCGTCACCGCGTTGGTGACACCGGGGCCGGCGGTGACGACAGCCACACCGATGCGACCTGGGGGAGAATTCAGTTTGGGGTGGGGGTAAATGGGGGGAATCCCCCTGCTGGGAGACCCATGGAGTGCTCCATTCAAACAAGGCCCCACATAACGGGGACACCCCCAAATCCTCCATCCTTTGGGGAAGACGAAGGCGTTGGCCATGAGCTCTGTCTGCCCTCATCCCATTGACCCTGGAGATCCCAAATTAGTTTGGGGTGAGAATAAATGGGGAGTGACATCGTCACTGAGAGATCCACGGTGTGCTCCACTCAACCAAGGCCCCACAAAACTGGGGACACCCCCAAATCCTCCATCCTTTGGGGAAGACGAAGGAGGGCAGCGTTGGCCATGAGCTCTACCACCATCATCCCATTGACCCTGGAGATCCCAAATTACTTCGGGGTGACAATAAATGGGGAGAAAACGCTTCAGGGAGAGACCACGGAGCGCCCCACTCAACCAAGACCCCACAAAACGGAGACACCCCCAAATCCTCCATCCTTTGGGGAAGACGAAGGCGTTGGCCATGAGCTCTATCTGCCCGCATCCCATTGACCCTGGAGATCCCAAATTACTTCGGGGTGAGAATAAATGGGGAGAAAATGCTTCAAGGAGAGACCACAGAGCACCCCACTCAACCAAGACCCCACAAAACGGGGACACCCCAAAATCCTCCATCCTTTGGGGAAGACGAAGGAGGGCAGCGTTGGCCATGAACTCTACCACCATCATCCCATTGACCCTGGAGATCCCAAATTATTTTGGGGTGACAATAAATGGGGAGAAAATGCTTCAAGGAGAGACCACGGAGCGCCCCACTCAACCAAGACCCCACAAAAGTGGGGACACCCCCAAATCCTCCACCCTTTGCGGAAGACGAAGGAGGGCAGCGTTGGCCATGAACTCTGTCTGCCCTCATCCCATTGACCCTGGAGATCCCAAATTACTTCGGGGTGAGAAGAAATGGGGAGTGACATCGTCACTGAGAGATCCACGGTGTGCTCCACTCAACCAAGACCCCACAAAAGGGGGACACCCCCAAATCCTCCATCCTTTGGGGAAGACGAAGGCGTTGGCCATGAGCTCTATCTGCCCTCATCCCACTGACCCTGGAGGTCCCAAATTACATCAGGGTGAGAATAAATGGGGAGAAAATGCTTCAAGGAGAGACCACACAGCTCCCCACTCAACCAAGACCCCACAAAACGGGGACACCCCCAAATCCTCCACCCTTTGGAGGGCAGCGTTGGCCATGAGCTCTACCACCATCATCCCATTGACCCTGGAGATCCCAAATTACTTCGGGGTGACAATAAATGGGGAGAAAACGCTTCAGGGAGAGACCACGGAGCGCCCCACTCAACCAAGACCCCACAAAACGGAGACACCCCCAAATCCTCCATCCTTTGGGGAAGACGAAGGCGTTGGCCATGAGCTCTATCTGCCCGCATCCCATTGACCCTGGAGATCCCAAATTACTTCGGGGTGAGAATAAATGGGGAGAAAATGCTTCAGGGAGAGACCACGGAGTGCCCCACTCAACCAAGACCCCACAAAACGGTGACACCCCCAAATCCTCCATCCTTTGGGGAAGACGAAGGCGTTGGCCATGAGCTCTACCACCATCATCCCATTGACCGTGGAGATCCCAAATTGCTTCGGGGTGACAATAAATGGGGAGTGACATCGTCACTGAGAGATCCACGGTGTGCTCCACTCAACCAAGACCCCACAAAACGGTGACACCCCCAAATCCTCCACCCTTTGGAGGGCAGCGTTGGCCACGAGCTCTCCATTGCCTGCTGGGTCCCTCTGCCCCAGCTGTACCTGAGAGCCTGGAGACGGCATCGGCGGCGAAGACGGCGGTGGCCTCGTGCCGTGTGTCCACCACGCGGATGCCCACCTTCTCGGCGGCCACCAGGATGGGGGAGATGTGACCCCCGGCCAAAGTGAAGACGAAGCGGACGCCGTGAGCCTTCAGCACGTCGGCCACCAACTCACCACCGTGACGGGGGCTTTTGGGTTCCACCTGCAGGGTGGGGAGGGTGATGGGTTAGAAAACAAGGGGTGGATTAACTGGGGTGGGGGGGGAAAGAAACGGTGTTTTTGGCTCATTTCGCCCTACCTTGTGGAAGAGCTGGTAGAGGAGCCCCAAGTGATGGGCAGCGCCGAGCAGTGCCACCGCTGTTGTCACCAGGAGCACAGCAACGGCACAGCCCACGGCGGTGAGCAGATCCATGGTGATGCTGAGGACGTGAGGGGATGGTGACAAACCCAAAGGGCCACCCAACACCGGGATGGGGACCCACTGTGAGATGTGGTGACACCAAAAGGGGATGGGACATTAAGGGATGGTGACAAACCCAAAGGGCCACCCAACACCGGGATGGGGAACCCCTGTCAGATGTGGTGGCACCAAATGGGATGGTGACAAACCCAAAGTGCCACTCAACATCAGGATGGGGACCCCCTGTCAGATGTGGTGGCACCAAATGGGATGGTGACAAACCCAAAGACCCAAAGTGCCACCCAACACTGGGATGGGGAACCACTGTCAGATGTGGTGGCACCAAATGGGATGGTGACAAACCCAAAGTGCCACCCAGCACTGGGATGGGGACCCTCTGTGAGATGTGGTGGCACCAAATGGGAATGGGACATTAAGGGATGGTGACAAACCCAAAGTGTCACCCAACACTGGGATGGGGAACCCCTGTGAGATGTGGTGGCACCAAATGGGATGGTGACAAACCCAAAGACCCAAAGTGCCACCCAACACTGGGATGGGGAACCACTGTCAGATGTGGTGGCACCAAATGGGATGGTGACAAACCCAAAGTGCCACCCAACACCGGGATGGGGACCCCCTGTCAGACGTGGTGGCACCAAATGGGATGGTGACAAACCCAAAGACCCAAAGTGCCACCCAACACTGGGATGGGGAACCACTGTCAGATGTGGTGGCACCAAATGGGATGGTGAGAAGCCCAAAGACCCAAAGTGCCACCCAACACTGGGATGGGGACCCTCTGTGAGATGTGGTGGCACCAAATGGGATGGTGACAAACCCAAAGTGCCACCCAACACCGGGATGGGGACCCCCTGACAGATATGGTGGCACCAAATGGGATAATGACAAACCCAAAGACCCAAAGTGCCACCCAAGACTGGGATGGGGGACCCCTGTCAGATGTGGTGGCACCAAATGGGATGGTGACAAACCCAAAGACCCAAAGTGCCACCCAACACCGGGATGGGGAACCCCTGTCAGATGTGGTGACACCAAATGGGGATGGGACATTAAGGGGTGGTGACAAACCCAAAGTGCCACCCACCATTGCAATGGGGACCCCCTGTGGGATGTGGTGGCACCAAATGGGATTGTGACAAACCCAAAGACCCAAAGTGCCACTCAGCATCAGGATGGGGACCCCCTGTGAGATGTGGTGGCACCAAATGGGATGGTGACAAACCCAAAGGGCCACCCACCATTGCAATGGGGACCCCCTGTGAGATGTGGTGGCACCAAATGGGATGGTGACAAACCCAAAGTGCCACCCAACACCAGGATGGGGAACCCCTGTGAGATGTGGTGGCACCAAATGGGATGGTGACAAACCCAAAGACCCAAAGTGCCACCCAACACTGGGATGGGGAACCAATGTCAGATGTGGTGGCACCAAATGGGGATGGGACATTAAGGGATGGTGACAAACCCAAAGTGCCACCCACCATCACAATGGGGACCCCCTGTGGGATGTGGTGGCACCAAATGGGGATGGGACATTAAGGGGTGGTGACAAACCCAAAGTGCCACCCACCACCATTGCAATGGGGACCCCCTGTGGGATGTGGTGGCACCAAATGGGGACATCTCCCAGGGCCACCAATGGGGTTTCCAGTGCCAGCTCAATGATGGCGGTTAATCAAAGCTGGTTAAATTGAAGCCAGGTTAATTGAGCCCATCCCATTCCTAAGGTCATTTGCATAACTGCAGCCTAACGAAGGCGTCCCAGAAGGCCCGGCCTTCCTTCCCCCCAAGGGGAGGGCTGTTAATTTTGGGGTGCAGAATGTCACCAGATGGGTGACATTTTTGGGTTGCTGTTCCCCCCCCCCAAGGCACCGTACCTGCTGGGTGACAAGGAGGTGACAATCAGTGGGGACGGTCCCTGTTGGGGGGAGGGGTTCAGCTCATTCCTGGGGGGGGGGGGGTTACCCCAGATCCCCAAAACGGGGACCCTTCTGTCCCCGTCTTCCGACTGTCCCCACGGTCACCCCAATCCCCCCCGCTGTCCCCATGGCCATTTTTGGGCTCAGTGCCCTCCGACCCCCTCGAAGCTGCCGTGTCCGTACTGTTACCCCCCCACCCCAACGCCCCCCCAGCCCTACCCCTGTCCCCACACTGCCCCCCCCTGTGCTGTGCTGGGGACATCCTCAAACCTCTCCCAGCATCTGTGCCCCCCCCCAGCCCCCCCAAAACCCCCCCAGCTCTCACACCACCCCAATGTGCTGCCCATTCCCATGTCACCCTCCTCCCCCCCCATGTCATACGGGGTCTCCCATGGGGGGGGGGGGGGGGGGTTCATTTGGGGGTCTCATAAGGGGTGGCCTATGGGGGTTTCCGACTGGGTCTTATGTGAGGGGATCTCCCGTGGGGGTCTCATATGGGGAGGGGTCTCCTATGGGGGTTTCCCACGGGGGTCAAATCACACCCCAAATCCCAACGCTGCCTCTCCCTCATTCCACGCCCCCCCCCCACAGCCCCATGTCAGCCCTCACCCCCATGCCACGCTCCCTCCCCCCATCTCCCACGTCTCCCATCCCAATCCCATCTCACCCCCCCCCACGTCACCCCCCCCCCCCCCGCCCCATATCATTCCCCCCCCCCCGGTGCCATTAACCCCCCCTTAGGACTCATATCACACACCCCACCCCCACGTCACCCCCCAGACCCCGATCCTAATGACAACCCCATATCCCACATCCCCCCCCCCCTCAACCCCACGTCCCCCTCGGCCCCATGTTCCACCCCCCCCCCAGACCCATGTCCCATATTACTCCCCCCACCTCAGCCCCATGTCACCCCCCCACACTCCAACGCCATCCCCACATCCCATAATACCCACCCCCCGCCCCACACCCCCTATGTCCCATGTCACCCCCCCCCCCCCCCCCCCCCTCACCTCGCTGCCCCCGCCACCAACTGCCCCTTCCGGAAGAAGCGCCCCGCCCACACCTGGAGGCCACGCCCACATCTAGAGGCCCCGCCCACACGCGGGGGCGGTCCCGCCCACCCCCGTCTGGCCACGCCCCCTCCCCCTCCCCGTCCTTCCGGGGGATCGCGGAGCCGCCGAGATCACGTGACGCACCCTTCCGCCGCCGCGCACGCCGTCACGTGACTGTTCTTCCCCGCGCTGATTGGAGGATAAGGGGGCGGGCCTGGTGGGAAATGGGCGGGACAGGGGGCGGGGCCAAAGAAAAGGGGCGGGGCCATGGCGCCTCCCCGTCATCTCCCTACGTGGGGTCCCCCATGGAGGTCTCATATGAGGGAGTGCCCTATGGGGGCTTCCCATGGGGTTCTATGTGGGGAGGGTCTCCCATGGGGTCTCATATGAGGTGTTACATGGGGGGAGGGGTCTCCTATTGTGGTTTCCCGTGGGGTGTCATACGGGGTCTCCCATGGGGGGGGGGGGGGGGTTCATTTGGGGGTCTCATAAGGGGTCGCCTATGGGGGTTTCCGACTGGGTCTTATGTGAGGGGATCTCCCATGGGGGTCTCATATGGGGAGGGGTCTCCTATGGGGGTATCCCACGGGGTCACATATAGGGAGGGCTTCCTAAGGGGGGGTGTCATATGGGAGGGGGTTCCTATGGGGAGGGGTCTCCTATGGGGGTCCCCTATGGTATCTCATACGGGGGGGGTCTCATATGGAAGACTTCCATGGGGTCTCATTTTGAGAGGGGGGGTCTCCCATGGGGTCTTATATGGGAAAGCCGCATATGGGGAGGGGTCTCCTATGTTGGGGTCTCCTTGGAGGATCTCATAGGGGGAGGGGTCTCCCATAGGGTCTCATTGGAGGATCTCATACGGGGAGGGGTCTCCCATAGGGTCTCATTGGAGGACCTCCTATGGGGAGGGGTCTCCCATAGGGTCTCATTGGAGGATCTCCTATGGGGAGGGGTCTCCCATAGGGTCTCATTGGAGGATCTCCTATGGGGAGGGGTCTCCCATAGGGTCTCATTGGAGGATCTCCTATGGGGAGGGGTCTCCCATAGGGTCTCATTGGAGGACCTCCTATGGGGAGGGGTCTCCCATAGGGTCTCATAGGAGGACCTCATATGGGGAGGGGTCTCCCATAGGGTCTCATTGGAGGATCTCCTATGGGGAGGGGTCTCCCATAGGGTCTCATTGGAGGACCTCCTATGGGGAGGGGTCTCCCATAGGGTCTCATAGGAGGACCTCCTATGGGGAGGGGTCTCCCATAGGGTCTCATTGGAGGATCTCATATGGGGAGGGGTCTCCCATAGGGTCTCATTGGAGGATCTCCTATGGGGAGGGGTCTCCTATATTGGGGTCTCATTGGAGGATCTCATATGGGGAGGGGTCTCCTATGTTGGGGTCTCACTGGAGGATCTCCTATGGGGAGGGGTCTCCCATAGGGTCTCATTGGAGGATCTCCTATGGGGAGGGGTCTCCCATAGGGTCTCATTGGAGGATCTCCTATGGGGAGGGGTCTCCCATAGGGTCTCATTGGAGGACCTCCTATGGGGAGGGGTCTCCCATAGGGTCTCATTGGAGGATCTCCTATGGGGAGGGGTCTCCCATAGGGTCTCATTGGAGGATCTCCTATGGGGAGGGGTCTCCCATAGGGTCTCATTGGAGGATCTCCTATGGGGAGGGGTCTCCCATAGGGTCTCATTGGAGGATCTCCTATGGGGAGGGGTCTCCCATAGGGTCTCATTGGAGGATCTCCTATGGGGAGGGGTCTCCCATAGGGTCTCATTGGAGGATCTCCTATGGGGAAGGGTCTCCCATAGGGTCTCATTGGAGGATCTCCTATGGGGAGGGGTCTCCCATAGGGTCTCATTGGAGGATCTCCTATGGGGAGGGGTCTCCCATAGGGTCTCATTGGAGGATCTCCTATGGGGAGGGGTCTCCCATAGGGTCTCATTGGAGGATCTCCTATGGGGAGGGGTCTCCCATAGGGTCTCATTGGAGGATCTCCTATGAGGAGGGGTCTCGTATATTGGGGTTTCCTTGGAGGATCTCATATGGGGAGGGGTCTCCCATAGGGTCTCATTGGAGGACCTCCTATGGGGAGGGGTCTCCCATAGGGTCTCACTGGAGGATCTCCTATGGGGAGGGGTCTCCCATAGGGTCTCATTGGAGGATCTCATAGGGGGAGGGGTCTCCCATAGGGTCTCATTGGAGGATCTCCTATGAGGAGGGGTCTCCTATATTGGGGTTTCCTTGGAGGATCTCATATGGGGAGGGGTCTCCCATAGGGTCTCATTCGAGGATCTCCTATGGGGAGGGGTCTCCCATAGGGTCTCGTTGGAGGATCTCATATGGGGAGGGGTCTCCTATGTTGGGGTCTCATTGGAGGACCTCCTATGGGGAGGGGTCTCCCATAGGGTCTCATTGGAGGATCTCCTATGGGGAGGGGTCTCCCATAGGGTCTCATAGGAGGACCTCATGTGGGGAGGGGTCTCCTATATTGGGGTCTCATTGGAGGATCTCCTATGGGGAGGGGTCTCCCATAGGGTCTCATTGGAGGATCTCCTATGGGGAAGGGTCTCCCATAGGGTCTCATTGGAGGATCTCCTATGGGGAGGGGTCTCCCATAGGGTCTCATTGGAGGATCTCCTATGGGGAGGGGTCTCCCATAGGGTCTCATTGGAGGATCTCCTATGGGGAGGGGTCTCCCATAGGGTCTCATTGGAGGATCTCCTATGGGGAGGGGTCTCCCATAGGGTCTCATTGGAGGATCTCCTATGAGGAGGGGTCTCGTATATTGGGGTTTCCTTGGAGGATCTCATATGGGGAGGGGTCTCCCATAGGGTCTCATTCGAGGATCTCCTATGGGGAGGGGTCTCCCATAGGGTCTCACTGGAGGATCTCCTATGGGGAGGGGTCTCCTATATGTAGGTCTACCTTGGAATTGGGGGTGCACATGGCAGATCGGGGGGGGGTCTCACGGTCTCTCCCGTAGCATTGGGGTCTCTCACGAGCTCTCCTATATTGAGAAGGGAACCCCCCCCTTCCAACCCCCCCCCCCCCATCTCCTCCGCTCCGGGGAAGTGTCCGCCCCCCCCGCCGGGGATTTCCTGCCCCGCCCCCTCCGTGACGGAGCAGCGGAGTTTCCTACGGCGGAGCCGAGACGGAATTTCTGCCCCCCCCCCCTTCCCTCCTTCCTCCCCCCCCCCCCTCCAAACCCTCTTCCCCCGCATCGCAGCTCCCGACACTCCGCGAGGAACGGGAAGGGCTGAGGGGGGGGGGGGGGGGAGATGAGGGGAGGGGGGCACTGCCTCCGGTTTGGGGGGGGGGGGGGGGGGGGGGGGGGGGGGGGGGATGGAAGCGGCTTCCCGGCTGTGTGCGGCTGGGAGACCCAAAGTGGGGGGGGGGACAGAGAAACCCCCGCAATGGGAGACTCCCATAGGAGATCCCATTATGAGAGACCCCCCCCCGGTTTGAGACCCCTCCCACCCGATACGAAACCCCAGCAGAGGCACCGCCTCCTCCCGTAGGAGGTCCTCATAGGAGACCCCCCCCCCCCAACCACGACACCTCCGTGGGGTCCTCATAGGAGACCCCCCAACCATGAGATCCCCCCCCCCCCCCCCCCCCGGATGAGATCCCATAAGAGACCCTCATGAGAGACCCCCTCCCATATGAGGTTCCATAGGGAACCCCTATAAGAGTCCCCCCCCCACACACCACATCAATCCCATGGGAGAAACCACCCCCCATAGGAGACCACGTAGGAGACCCCCCCCCCAATACAACACCCCATAGAAGCCCTCTATGGGGTACCCCTCTATATGACATCCCCCACAACACCTCCATGGAGGATCCCCCCCATAGGAGACCCCATGGGTGACCCCCCCCACTTCCATATGAGACCCCATAGGAGAGCCCCCCCTTCCATATGCCACCCAAAGAAGCCCCCCCATGGGAGACCCCCCCCCCATATAAGACCCCATGGCTGACCCCCTCTTCCATATAAGACCCCATAGGAGACCCCTCCCCTTCCAAATGACACCCACTGAAGCCCCCCCATGTCAGATCCCCTTACATAGCAGACCCCATTGGTGACCCCCCCCATCCCAACTTCCATATAAGACCCCATAGGAGACCCCCCCTTCCAAATGACACCCACTGAAGCCCCCCCATGTCAGATCCCCTTACATAGCAGACCCCATTGGGCCCCCCCCCCCCCACCTTCCATATAAGACCCCATAGGAGACCCCTCCCCTTCCAAATGACACCAGACCCCCTTACATAGCAGACCCCATGTCAGACCCCCCCCCCAACTTCCATATAAGACCCCATAGGAGACCCCTCCCCTTCCATTTGACTCCCATTGAAGCCCCCCCATGTCAAAGACCCCCTAACATAGCAGACCACATTGGTCCCCCCCCCCAACTTCCATATAAGACCCCATAGGAGACCCCTCCCCTTCCAAATGACACCAGACCCCCTTACATAGCAGACCCCATGTCAGACCCCCCCCCCAACTTCCATATAAGACCCCATAGGAGACCCCTCCCCTTCCATTTGACTCCCATTGAAGCCCCCCCATGTCAAAGACCCCCTAACATAGCAGACCACATTGGTCCCCCCCCCCAACTTCCATATAAGACCCCATAGGAGACCCCCCCTTCCAAATGACACCCACTGAAGCCCCCCCATGTCAGAGACCCCCTAACATAGCAGACCCCATAGGAGACCGCCCCCCACCTTCCATATAAGAACCCATAGGAGACCCCTCCCCTTCCAAATGACACCCACTGAAGCCCCCCCAAGTCAGACCCCCTTACATAGCAGACCCCATTGGGGCCCCCCCCCAACTTCCATATAAGACCCCATAGGAGACCCCTCCCCTTCCATTTGACTCCCATTGAAGCCCCCCCATGTCAAAGACCCCCTAACATAGCAGACCACATTGGTCCCCCCCCCCAACTTCCATATAAGACCCCATAGGAGACCCCCGCTTCCAAATGACACCCACTGAAGCCCCCCCATGTCAGAGACCCCCTTACATAGCAGACCCCATAGGAGACCCCTCCCCTTCCAGATGACACCCACTGAAGCCCCCCCATGTCAGAGACCCCCTTACATCGCAGACCCCATTGGTGACCCCCCCCCCACCTTCCATATAAGACCCCCTGGGAGACCCCCCCTCACTTCACGTACCCCCCATCGAAGCCCTTTTATGCCAGCCCCCCCCAATACGAGCCCCCCGTGGGACCCCCCAATATAACCCCCCCTCCACAACTCCCCCCCCCCCTCCCCCCACCCTTTAAGCACCACCCGGAGGTGGGGACAGACCGGGGCGGCCCCATCCCACCCCCGGGGGCGGGGGACACCCCGCTCCCCCCGCCCCTCCCTGCGTCTCCATCCCTCTATAAGCGCCGCTCCTCCGCTCTCCGCCCGCCGCGATGTCGTCCCCCGTTCTCCCCCCGCACCGCTCCGTCCGCCGCCGCCGCCGCCGCCGTTTCCTCCTCCCGGCGTTCGCCGCCGTCGGGGCCGCCGCGTTCGGAGCCGCCGCCTCCGCCGCTGTCGTTGCGCTCTGCGTGCTGAGAGGGGGGACCCGTGCGCAGGTGGGGGGGGCGTCCGTCCGTCTGTCCGTCCTTCCGGCCGTCCGTCCGTCTGTCCGTCCGTCCAGGCGTCTGTCTGTCCGTCCTTCTGCCCATCCAGGTGTCTGTCTGTCTGTCCGTCCTTCTGCCCGTCCAGGCGTCTGTCTGTCCGTCTGTCCGTCCTTCTGCCCGTCCAGGCGTCTGTCTGTCCGTCCTTCTGCCCATCCAGGCGTCTGTCTGTCCGTCCAGGCGTCTGTCTTTCCATCCGTCTGTCTGTCCAGGAGTCTGTCTGACTGTCTGTCTGTCCGTCCAGGCATCTGTCCATCCCTCTGCCCATCCAGGCGTCTGTCGGTTCGTCCCTCTGCCCATCCAGGCGTCCGTCCATCCGTCCTTCTGCCCATCCAGGCGTCTGTCTGTCCGTCCATCCGTCCTTCTGCCCGTCCAGGTGCCTGTCTGTCCGTCCGTCCGTCTGTCCGTGCAGGTATCTGTCTGTCTGCCCATCCAGGTGCCCGTCTGTCCGTCCATCCTTCTGCCCATTCAGGCGTCTGTCTGTCCGTCCTTCTGCCCATCCAGGTGTCCGTCTGTCCGTCCGTCTGTCCAGGTGTCTGTCTGTCCATCCTTCTGCCTATCCAGGAGTCTGTCTGTCCGTCCGTCCAGGTGTCTGTCTTTCCGTCCTTCTGCCCATCCAGGCATCTGTCTGTCCATCCTTCTGCCCATCCAGGCGTCTGTCTGTCTGTCCTTCTGCCCTTCTGGGTGTCTGTCTGTCCGTCCCTCCGTCCATCCATGTCTGCCCATCCGGGTGCCCACCTGTCCGTCCGTCCGTCCGTTCACCCGTCTGTCTGTCCATCCGTCCTTCTGTCCGTCCGGATGTCTGTCTGCCCATCCGCCCGCTGTCCGCCCATCTGTCCACGTGTCCTCCTGCCCATCCGTCTGTCTACCCAGATGTCCACCCGTCTGTCCGTCCGTCTGTCCGTCCAGGTGCCTGTCTGTCTGTCTGTCTGCTTGTCCCTCTGTCTGTCTGTCTGCTTGTCCCTCTGTCTGTCTGCTTGTCCCTCTGTCTGTCTGTCTGCCTGTCCACCCAGCTGTCCCTCTGTCTGCCTGGTTGTCTCTCTGTCCTTTCTATCTGTCCGTCCGTCCGCCTGCCCAGCCGTCCCTCTGCCAGGCTGTCAGTCCGTCTGTCCAGCCCGTTGTCCATCTGTCCGTCTTTCTGCTTATCCCCACCCGTCTGCCCGGCTGTTCCTTTGTCTGTCTGTCCGGTTGTCCCTTTGTCCCGCTGTCCCTCCATTTGGATGTCCCTCCGTCCGTCCGTCTGTCCGTCCGTCTGTCCCTCCATCCTCCAACCGCTCCGTCCATCTGAGTGTTCCCCTGTCTGTCCGTCTGTCTGTCCGGCTATCCCTCCCTCTGTCCATCCAGTTGTCCCCCTGTCCAGCTGTCTGCTCCCCTGGATGTCCATCTGTCTGTCTGTCTGTCTGGTTGTCCCTTTGCCCAGCTGTCCGCCTGTCCGGGCGCCGCCTTGGCCATCTGTCCATCCAGGTGTCCGTCTGTCCTGCCATCCTTCCATCCAGGTGTCCATCCACCTGTCCACCCACTTGCCCGTCTATCTGTCTGTCCGGCTGTCTGTCTGTCCACTTTAGCATCCATCTGGCTGTCCCCGTTGTCCACCTTTCTGTCCGGGCGTCCATCCTCCCGGCTGTCCGTCTGTCTGGGTGTCCGCGCGCGTGTCCGTCTCTCCATCCATCCAATTGTTGTCCGGCTGTCTGTCCGGCCATCTGTCTGTCCAGCTGTCCATCCACCCATGGGGGACTCCGTCTGTCTGTCTGTTTGTCCGTCCGTCCCCCTTCCAGGTGCCCATTCATCCGTCCGTCCGTCCCACACCCTTCCAACTGTCCATTCATCCACGCGTCCGTCCGTCCGTCCGTCTGTCCCTTAAGACCCACACTGTGTCCCTACGCCCGTGGGTGGGAGCGGGGCAGCAATGTGAGGGGGGGGGGGCAGCACAAACTCTATCCTCACCCCCAAAAGAACCAACCCCCCCCCCCCACACCACATCTATGGGTCGCTCCCATCCCCATTGGGGACCCCCCGAAATACCGCCGGCTGTTGGAAAGTCCCCAAATCCCGACTTCCCCATCAGGACTGAAGGAGGAGGAGGAGGAGGGAGGAGGGGAGGGGGGGAGGAAGGGGGGGGGGGGGGGGGGTGGAGAGGTTGAGGATGGAATGGGGGGGGGGGGAAACGACACCAAAGCAATGGGGACCCCTCGGTCCTTCCACTGACTCCTTCCTTCCCCCCTCCTTCCGACGCAGAGTGCCACGGCTGCCCACGTGTTGCTGAGTGCTGGTAAGTGCTGCGGGGCCCCGTGGGGACATCGGGGTGGGGACATCTGGGGATGTCACCTCCCGTCATCTCGAAAGCGTCGCGCGTGGGTTCCCCCTTCCGACCTCGGAAAGGAAACGGCCGTCCCCAAAGCGGAGCATCCGGGGGTGGCACCGGGGAGATAATGGGCCCCGAAGCGTCACGGAGTGTCCCCAGGGTGTCACGGAGCGTCCTGGGTGTCCTCCGTCCCCGTGAGGATATGGGGTGTCCTCCGTCCCTGTGGTGATATGGGGTGTCCTCCATCCCTGTGGTCCCCATAGTGATGTGGGGTGCCCTCCATCCCTGTGGTGATATGGGGTGTCCTCCATCCCTGTGGTCCCCATGGTGATATGGGGTGTCCTCCGTCCCTGTGGTCCCCATGGGGACATGGGGTGTCCTCCGTCCCCGTGAGGATATGGGGTGTCCTCCATCCCTGTGGTGATGTGGGGTGTCCTCCGTCCCTGTGGTCCCCATAGTGATGTGGGGTGTCCTCCATCCCTGTGGTCCCCATGGTGATATGGGGTGTCCTCCGTCCCCGTGGTGATATGGGGTGCCCTCCATCCCTATGGTGATATGGGGTGTCCTCTGTCCCTGTGGTCCCCATAGTGATATGGAGTGTCCTCCATCCCCGTGGTGATATGGGGTGTCCTCTGTCCCCGTGGTCCCCATGGGGACATGGGGTGTCCTCCATCCCTATGGTGATGTGGGGTGTCCTCCATCCCTGTGGTGATATGGGGTGTCCTCCATCCCCGTGGTCCCCATGGTGATATAGGGTGTCCTCCATCCCTGTGGTCCCTGGCAGTGCCATCGTGACCCCATTAGCCCCATACCCCTGTCCCCCATTCTCACTGCTGGTGCCACCGCGACCCCATTAACCCCACACCTCCACCCGCAGCTTCCCTGGCGGTACCATCACGACCCCATTAACCCCATATCGCTGCCCCCTACATTCACTGGCAGTGCCATCGGGACCCCATTACCCCACATCCCTACCCCCCATTCTCACTGCTGGTGCCACAGTGACCCCATTAACCCCACATCGGGACCCCATTACCCCATACCTCTGCCCCCAGGCTCACTGATGGTGCCATCATGACCCCATTAGCCCCACATCCCTGCCCCCCATTCTCACTGCTGGTGCCGCCACGACCCCATTAACCCCCCATCTCCCCCCCCAGCTTCCCTGGCGGTACCATCACGACCCCATTAACCCCATATCGCTGCCCCCTACATTCACTGGCAGTGCCATCGCGACCCCGTTAACCCCACATCCCTGCCCCCCATTCTCACTGCTGGTGCCGCCACGACCCCATTAACCCCCCATCTCCCCCCCCAGCTTCCCTGGCGGTACCATCACGACCCCATTAACCCCATATCGCTGCCCCCTACATTCACTGGCAGTGCCATCGCGACCCCGTTAACCCCACATCCCTGCCCCCCATTCTCACTGCTGGTGCCACCGTGACCCCATTAACCCCACATCTCCCCCCCCAGCTTCCCTGGCGGTGCCATCGGGACCCCATTACCCCGTACCTCTGCCCCCAGGCTCACTGATGGTGCCATCATGACCCCATTAGCCCCACATCCCTGCCCCCCATTCTCACTGCTGGTGCCATCGCGACCCCATTACCCCATACCCCTGCCCCCATTCTCACTGCTGGTGCCGCTGTGACCCCATTAACCCCCCATCTCCCCCCCCAGCTTCCCTGGCGGTGCCATCGCAACCCCATTAACCCCATATCGCTGCCCCCTACATTCACTGGCAGTGCCATCGGGACCCCATTACCCCACATCCCTGCCCCCCATTCTCACTGCTGGTGCCACCGCGACCCCATTAACCCCACATCTCCCCCCCCAGCTTCCCTGGCGGTGCCATCGGGACCCCATTAGCCCCATACCCCTGCCCCCCATTCTCACTGCTGGTGCCATCGCGACCCCGTTAACCCCACATCCCTGCCCCCCATTCTCACTGCTGGTGCCACCGCGACCCCATTAACCCCACATCCCTGCCCCCCATTCTCACTGCTGGTGCCACCGCGACCCCATTAACCCCACATCCCTGCCCCCCATTCTCACTGCTGGTGCCGCCGCGACCCCATTAACCCCCCATCTCCCCCATCTCCCCCCCCAGCTTCCCTGGCGGTGCCATCGGGACCCAACTGGCGCTACGAAGAAGGCATCAGCGGAGTCTTCCTCAGCGGCGACGTTCAGGCGACACCCGAAGGACTGCGGGTGGCATCCGGGGGTCTCTACCTCCTCTATGGCCAATTTGCCGTCACCTGCACGGCCACCTCCTGTCCCCCCGGCAATGTCACCCTCCAACTGCACCGCGCCGGCTCTTCTCATCCCCTGTTGGCCGTACCGTTGGCGTTACCCGACGGCAGCGGATCCGGCCCCACTCGCTCCGGTTTGGCTCAAGCAGTGGGGCAGCTGAGGCCGGGGGACGTCCTCAGCTTTAGGATGGTTGGGGACGTCCAAGGGGACGAGTGGCAGATGGCGCAGGACGAGAGGGAGGGGAACTTCGTGGGGCTGCTGCGCATCGCCGGCGGGGGGTGACGCGTGGGGGGGGGTCCCCCGAAGTCGTGGAGGTGGAGTGCAAAACGGGGCGGGGGGGGGGACCGGAAGGGATTGGGGGTGGGCGCCCCCCTGGTTGGGGGTTTGGAGAGGTACCCCCCCCCGGTGGAGGTTTGGAGACGACCCCCCCTGGTTGGGGGTTTGGAGACGTCCCCACCCCCCCGGTTGGAGGTTTGGAGTCGTCGTCGTCCCCCCCCCCCCCCTGGTTGGAGGTTTGGAGACGTCTCCCCCCTGGTTGGGGGTTTGGAGACATCCCCCCCCTCCCCATGGTTGGGGGTTTGGAGACGTCCCCCCCCCTGGTTGGGGGTTTGGAGACATCCCCCCCCTCCCCATGGTTGGAGGTTTGGAGATGTATCCCCCCCCGGTGGAAGTTTGGAGACGACCCCCCCTGGTTGGGGGTTTGGAGACGTCCCCACCCCCCCGGTTGGAGGTTTGGAGATGTCCCCCCCCCTCCCCATGGTTGGGGGTTTGGAGATGTACCCCCACCTGGTTGGGGGTTTGGAGACGTCCCCCCCCCCTGGTTGGAGGTTTGGAGACGTCCCCCCCCCCCATGGTTGGGGGTTTGGAGATGTACCCCCCCCTGGTTGGAGGTTTGGAGATGTACCCCCTCCCCACAGTTGGAGGTTTGGAGACGTCCCCCCCCCCCATGGTTGGGGGTTTGGAGATGTACCCCCCCCTGGTTGGAGGTTTGGAGACGTCAAGGGATGCTGCTGACCTCAATGGCTGGAGATATATGGATCCAAAGCGCAAAGATTTGGGGACATTGGGGGGCGCTGCTGCCCTTTATGCGCGGAGATCCGGGTCCCAACACCCCCCATGTCCCAAGATTTGGGGACGTCCGGGGACGTCGCTGACCTCCGTGTTTGGAGATGGGGGTCCCGAGACCCCCAACGTGTGGAGATGTGGGGGACGTCGTTGACCTCCGCGTCCATTTGGGGACATCAGGGGACGTCGTTGACCTCCATGCCTGGAAATCGGAATCCCGCAATCCCAATGCCCAAAGATTTGGGATCGGGGGACGCTGTTGACCTCTATGGCCGAAGACCTGAAGGTGTGGGGACATCGGTGACCTCTACGCCCAGAGATTTGGGGACGTCGAGGGGGACATTGCAGCCCCCCCCCCCCCCCCCCCCCCACGCTCACGATTTGGTGCTGGAGCCCCCCCATGGCTCAGAGATTTGGGGACACTGAGGAACCTCGCAGACCGCCCCTGTGTTGGATATTGGGGACATCACAGGTTCCCATTTTGGGGACGTCGGGGACATCACGAAACCCCCCCCCCCCTCCCCAGTCAAAGACTATGGAACCCCCCCCCATGCTTGGAGGCATTGGGGGGGTCCCCGCTGACCCCTCCCCCCAGCTGGTCTGGGGGGGTCCCCCCTCCCCCCTAAGTTATTGTCTGGTGCTCAGAGCCACTTTATTTATTAATCAGTACATTTATTTATGGTTCTCCGTTCTCCGAAGTGGGCTGATTTCCCCCCTTCCCCCCCCCCAAAAAAGGGGGAATTCCTTGGGGGGGGTCTCCGTGCTCCCTTCGCTGTGAGGACAGCATGGGGACAATGTGGGGACAACGTGGGGACAGCGTGGGGACAACATGGGGATAGCATGGGGACAATGTGGGTACAAGTTGGGGACAGCTTGGGGACAATGCGGGGACAATTTGGGGACAGCTTGGGGACAAGATGGGGACAATGAAGGGACACCGTGGGGACAGCATGGGGATAAGTTGGGGACAATGTGGGGACAACATGTAGGCAGCTTGGGGACAGCTTGGGGACAGTGTGGGGACAATGTGGGGACAAGTTGGGGACAATGTGGGGACAGCATGGGGACAGCTTGGGGACAATGTGGGGACAGCATGGGGACAAGTTGGGGGCAGCATGGGGACAATATGGGGACAACATGTAGGCAGCTTGGGGACAATGTGGGGACAATATAGGGACAGCGTGGGGACAATGTGGGGACCGCGAGGGGACAGCATGGGGACAATGTGGGGACAGCATGGGGACAAGTTGGGGGCAGCTTGGGGACAATATGGGGGCAATGTGGGGACAACGTGGGGACAGCGAGGGGACAGCATGAGGGCAGCTTGGGGACAGCATGGGGACAATGTAGGAACAACGTGGGGACAACATGGGGACAGCGAGGGGACAACGTGGGGACAGCGTGGGGACAGCGTGGGGACAAGCTGGGGACAGCATGTGGGCAGCTTGGGGACAGCTTGGGGACAATGTGGGGACAACTGTTGGGCCACCTGGGGGCAGCACGGGGCCAATTTGGGGACAGTTCGGGGACAATGTGGGGACAGCACGGGGACAATGTGGGGACAGCTGGCGGGCCATAGGGGCGCAGCGCGCAGCCGGCGCTCGGGTGGCGGCCCGGCAGCACACGCGCGTGCACCGCTGCTCACACGCGCGACACGGCGCGCCCCGTGCACGCAGCCGCGTGCGTTGCACGCGCAGATGCCGTTGCAGCGCCGCAGGACGCGTGCAAACGGTTCTGCGTGCAACGACGTGCAACCCTGACGTGTGTGCACGGCTCGGCAGCGGCTGCGGGGGCTGAGAAAGCACCGGAAAGCAGCGACGGCAATGAGCGCTGTGCAGGGAGAGCAGGAAACGGCGCTGTGCAATGAGCACAGCCGTGCAGTGAGCAGTGAGCAGCGCTGTGCAACGTGAGCTGAGCACACTGTGCAACGTTGTGCACCATGAGCTGAGCACACTGTGCACCGATGGGGTGTGCAGCGCTGTGCAATGAGCAGCGTGCAATGCTGTGCACTGTGAGCTGAGCACACTGTGCACCGATGGGGTGTGCAGCACTGTGCAACACTGTGCATGGTGAGCTGAGCACACTGTGCACCGATGGGGTGTGCAGTGCTGTGCAATGAGCACTGTGCAGTGCTGTGCACCATGAGCTGAGCACACTGTGCACCGATGTGGTGTGCAGCGCTGTGCAACGTGAGCTGAGCACACTGTGCACCACTGTGATGTGCAGCGCTGTGCAATGTGAGCTGAGCACACTGTGCACCGATGTGGTGTGCAGTGCTGTGCAATGAGCAGTGTGCAATGCTGTGCATGGTGAGCTGAGCACACTGTGCACCGATGGGGTGTGCAGCGCTGTGCAATGAGCACTGTGCAGTGCTGTGCATGGTGAGCTGAGCACACTGTGCACCACTGTGGTGTGCAGCGCTGTGCAATGAACACTGTGCAATGCTGTGCACCGATGTGCTGTGCAATGAGCACTGTGTAATGCTGTGCATGGTGGGCTGAGCACACTGTGCACCACTGTGGTGTGCAGCGCTGTGCAATGAGCACTGTGCAACGCTGTGCACCGATGTGCTGTGCAGTGCTGTGCAATGAGCACTGTGCAGTGCTGTGCACCATGAGCTGAGCACACTGTGCACCGATGTGGTGTGCAGCGCTGTGCAATGTGAGCTGAGCACACTGTGCACCGATGTGGTGTGCAGTGCTGTGCAATGAGCACTGTGCAACACTGTGCACCGATGTGGTGTGCAGCACTGTGCACCACTGTGGAGTGCAGCGCTGTGCAATGAGCACTGTGCAACGCTGTGCACCATGAGCTGAGCACACTGTGTACCGATGGGGTGTGCAGCGCTGTGCAATGAGCAGCGTGCAATGCTGTGCACTGTGAGCTGAGCACACTGTGCAACGCTGTGCACCATGAGCTGAGCACACTGTGCACCGATGGGGTGTGCAGCACTGTGCAATGAGCACTGTGCAGTGCCGTGCACTGTGAGCTGAGCACACTGTGCGCCACTGTGGTGTGCAGCGCTGTGCAATGAGCACTGTGCAATGCTGTGCATGGTGGGCTGAGCACACTGTGCACTGATGGGGTGTGCAGCACTGTGCAGTGAGCAGTGTGCAATGCTGTGCAACGTGAGCTGAGCACACTGTGCACCACTGTGATGTGCAGCGCTGTGCAATGAGCACTGTGCAACGCTGTGCATGGTGAGTTGAGCAGCACTGTGCATCACTGTGGTGTGCAGTGCTGTGCAATGAGCACTGTGCAGTGCTGTGCATGGTGAGCTGAGCACACTGTGCACCACTGTGATGTGCAGCGCTGTGCAATGTGAGCTGAGCACACTGTGCACCAATGGGGTGTGCAACGCTGTGCAATGAGCACTGTGCAACACTGTGCACCGATGTGGTGTGCAGCACTGTGCACCACTGTGGAGTGCAGCGCTGTGCAGTGAGCAGTGAGCAGCGCTGTGCACTGTGAGCTGAGCACACTGTGCACCGATGGGGTGTGCAGCGCTGTGCAATGAGCACTGTGCAACGCTGTGCAACGTGAGCTGAGCACACTGTGCACCACTGTGGTGTGCAGCTCTGTGCAATGAGCACTGTGCAGTGCTGTGCATGGTGAGCTGAGCACACTGTGCACCACTGTGGAGTGCAGCGCTGTGCAATGAGCACTGTGCAACGCTGTGCATCGATGTGCTGTGCAGCGCTGTGCAATGAGCACTGTGCAGTGCTGTGCATGGTGAGCTGAGCACACTGTGCACCGATGTGCTGTGCAGCACTGTGCAATGAGCAGCGTGCAACGCTGTGCACCGATGTGCTGTGCAGTGCTGTGCAATGAGCACTGTGCAATGCTGAGCAATGTGAGCTGAGCACACTGTGCACCACTGTGATGTGCAGCACTGTGCAATGAGCACTGTGCAACGCTGTGCATCGATGTGCTGTGCAGTGCTGTGCAATGAGCACTGTGCAGTGCTGTGCATGGTGAGCTGAGCACATTGTGCACCGATGTGCTGTGCAGCGCTGTGCAATGAGCACTGTGCAACGCTGTGCACAGAGCAGCTCCCTGTCCTCTGTGGGGCCTCCACAGCCCCATATGCCCTCTATGGAGTCCTTACGGCCTTGTTGTTCCCTGGGGTGTCCCCTACTGTGTCCCCATGAGCCCCACCACCCCCACAGTGCCACCGTCCCCTGTGATGCCCCCGGGACACCTATGAAGTCCTCACCACCTCCACGTCATTTCCATTGTCCCATATGGAGTCCCCACGACCCCATCATCCCCTAAGGACTCCCCATGCCCTCTATAGTGTCCCCGTGACTTTGTCATCTCCTAAGGACTCCCCACATCCCCCATGGTGTCCTCACGACCCCATCATCCCCTAAGGTGTCCCGATGTCCCCCGTGGTGTCCCCATTAAGGACCCTCCATGTCCTCTATGGTGTCTCCGTGACCCTCTCGTCCCCTATGGAATCCCCACAACCCCACCGTCCCCTGTGATGTCCCCGGGACACCTATGTAGTCCTCACCACCTCCATGTCCTCTATGGCATCTCCATTGTCCCATATGGAGTCCCCACGACCCCATCATCCCCTAAGTACTCCCGATGTCCCCTGTGGTGTCCCCATGACCCCATCATCCCCTATGGAATCCCCACAACCCCACCATCCCCTGTGATGTCCCCTCTGAGGACACCCACGAAGTCCTCACCACCTCCATGTCCTCTATGGCATCTCCATTGTCCCATAAGGAGTCCCCACGACCCCATCATCCCCTAAGGACTCCCCATGCCCTCTATAGTGTCCCCGTGACTTTGTCATCTCCTAAGGACTCCCCACATCCCCCATGGTGTCCTCACGACCCCATCATCCCCTAAGGTGTCCCGATGTCCCCCGTGGTGTCCCCATTAAGGACCCTCCATGTCCTCTATGGTGTCTCCGTGACCCTCTCGTCCCCTATGGAATCCCCACAACCCCACCGTCCCCTGTGATGTCCCCGGGACACCTATGTAGTCCTCACCACCTCCATGTCCTCTATGGCATCTCCATTGTCCCATATGGAGTCCCCACGACCCCATCATCCCCTAAGAACTCCCCATGCCCTCTATAGTGTCCCCGTGACTTTGTCATCCCCTAAGGACTCCCCACATCCCCCACGGTGTCCCCACGACCCCATCATCCCTTAAGGACCCTCCATGTCCTCTATGGTGTCCCAGTGACCCTCTCGTCCCCTATGGAATCCCCACAACCCCACCGTCCCCTGTGATGTCCCCTCTGAGGGCACCCACGAAGTCCTCACCACCTCCATGTCCTCTATGGCGTCTCCATTGTCCCATATGGAGTCCCCACGACCCCACCATCCCCTAAGGACTCCCCATGCCCTCTATAGTGTCCCCATGACCCTCTCATCCCCTATGGAATCCCCACAACCCCACCATCCCCTCTGATGTCCCCTCTGAGGGCACCCACGAAGTCCTCACCGCCCTCCCGTCCTTCGTGGTGTCCCCACTGTCCCCCACGGTGCCCCCACATCCCACACCACCACTCTGTACCCAGACACAGAGCTTCCGAAAGAACATTTTTAACCACTGCCGCCCCCACTCTACAAAATAAAAGACGGGGGTGACACCGGGGGGGGGAGGGGACACCCCATCGGGTTGGGGTCACCCATCGGGTTGGGGTCACCCCATCAGGTGGGGCACCCAAACAAGACCATATTGTCGGAGAACTCGGTGAAGTCCTGGCAGAGCGGCTGCAGGTCGGCATCCTGGCACGACTCCTCCAAGGGCCACGCTTCCAGCCACGTGTCCTTGCTGATGAGGTAGGAGAAGCTGGGGACAGCGGGGGACAGCAGGGGACAACGGGGTCAGGAGGGGTTGGCAGCCCGGTGAGGGGCGCACAACCCTAGACGAGACATTGGAGAAGCTCGGGGTGCAGCGGGGTATGGATGTATGTTGGGCGCCAACGTCCCCATGTCCCCGTGTCCCTTCGTACCCTTCTCCATGTCCTTGTGTTCCACATTCCCGTGTTCCCATGTCCTTCTATTCCATGTCCCCATGTCCCCTTGTCCCCGTGTCCCCATGTCCCCAAGTCCCCGTGTCCCCATGTCCTTGTGTCCTCACGTCCTCGTGTCCTCATATCCTCGTGTCCTCATGTCCCTTTGTCCCTTTGTCCCCATGTCCCCATGTCTTCATGTCCCTTTGTCCCCCTCTCCCCATGTCCCCGTGTCCCCTTGTCCCCATGTCCTCATGTCCCCATGTCCCTTTGTCCCTTTGTCCCCATGTCCCCATGTCCCCATGTCCTCATGTCTCCGTGTCCCTATGTCCCTTTGTCCCCATGTCCCCATGTTCTCATGTCCTCATGTCCCCATGTCCCCATGTCCTCATGTCCTCATGTCCCTTTGTCCCTTTGTCCCCATGTCCCCATGTCCCTTTGTCCCCATTTCCCCATGTCCCCATGTCCCCATGTCCCCTTGTCCCCATGTTCCCCATGTTCTCATGTCCTCACGTCCCCATGTCCCCATGTGCTCATGTCCTCATGTCCCCATGTCCCCATGTCTTCATGTCCCTTTGTCCCCCTCTCCCTATGTCCCCATGTCCCCATGTCCTCATGTCCCTATGTCCCTTTGTCCATTTGCCCCCATGTCCCCATGTCCTCATGTCCCTTTGTCCCCATGTCCCCATGTCCCCATGTCCCCATGTCCCTTTGCCCCCATGTCCCCATGTTCCAATGTTCTCACATCTTCGTGTTCCATGTCCCCATGTCTTCATGTCCCTACATCCCCATGCCCCCGTTACCAAGTTCCCACGTCCCCATGTCCCCGTGTCCTCACGTTCCTTTGTCCCCCTGTCCCCTTGTCCCCATTTCCCCATGTCTTTATGTTCCACGTCCCCTCATCCCTGTGTATCCCCACGTCCCCATGTCTTCAAGTCCCCATGTCTCCATGTTCTCATGTTCTGTGTCCCCATGTCCCCACATCCCCATGTCCCCATGTCCCTACCGGCTGCCGGTGACCCACAGGTCGGACGCCAGCCCCCACACCAGGTAGTCCTGTCCCTTCTGGAGACTCAATGCATCCCGGCACTGCTTATGGCTCACGAAGGTCCGGTTGCTCCCACCTGGGTTCTCATCAGTGCCTGTCCCAGGGAGAGGTGACACAGGTGACGTGCCACCCCCACCCCAACATGGCAGTGGCACCCACTGTGACATGTTCTGCAATGAGGACCCCAGGATCTGTGGGCATCTTTGGAGACATCGCCCCATTGTTGTCACCACCCCTGGGTGTCATCACCCCAACGTTGTCACCAGCTGTGGGTGGCACCGGTTCATTCCAGCTGTTCACTGAGCACCCTTGGGTGTCCCCAACCCAACTGGGTGGCACCAAACCTCATTGGTGTCCCCAAGCACCCTTGGGTGTCCCCAACCCACCTGGGTGACACCAAACCTCATGGTGTCCCCAAGCACCCTTGGGTGTCCCCAGTCCATTTTGGGTGACACCAAACCTCATGGTGTCCCCAAGCACCCTTGGGTGTCCCCAA
The DNA here is from genome assembly GCF_016699485.2 of Gallus gallus. Lineage (NCBI taxonomy): Eukaryota > Metazoa > Chordata > Aves > Galliformes > Phasianidae > Gallus > Gallus gallus. The sequence goes on along the minus strand of NC_052561.1, from coordinate 163,888 downwards.
TCCATTTTGGGTGACACCAAACCTCATGGTGTCCCCAGGGACCCTGGGGTGTCCCCAACCCACCTGGGTGGCACCAAACCTCATTGGTGTCCCCAGGGACCCTTGGGTGTCCCCAATCCATTCTGGGTGACACCAAACCTCATGGTGTCCCCAAGGACCCTTGGGTGTCCCCAACCCACCTGGGTGACACCAAACCTCATTGGTGTCCCCCAGGGACCCTTGGGTGTCCCCAGCCCACCGGGGTGTCCCCAGCCCTGGGTGACACTCCCACGTCCCCCCAGGTGACCGTGCCCCCTGCCCCCAGGGTTGCTCGTACCCATCTTGATGACGGTGAGGATGGACATGATGTAGTTGTCGTGGGATGGCGTCTCCTCTGTTGCCACCACCTTCACTTTGTACACTGGGGAGGGGGATGTCACCATGTCACCACCTCGCAGTTGACCCCACTGTGCCCCCCTTTTCCTCCCTGTGACCCCTCTCGTCCCTCTATGTCTCCCCTACTCCACTCCTGCATCCCAGTGCCCACTCATCCCCTTCAGCAGCCCTTCACATCCCCCTCCACATCCCAACAATACTCCCTATACTTCTGTCCCCGTAACCCTCCACTTCCTTCCCACGCGCCCCATGTTGTCCCCATGTCCCGTGTCCCCGTGTCCCCTTGTCCCTCGTGGCTCACCATAGTCCACCCCTGGCTTGCAGGCAAGGTCGATGCGCTCATTGACTGTGATGGGATTGTCCTTCTTCACCCGTATGAAGCAGTTTTCTGTAGGTACACATTGAGGCGGTGACATTCCCTGTCACAGCAATGGCATGTCCAGATATGGCAACGGGACATTCCATCATGGCAATGACATGTCCCTTCATGGCTATGATGACACGTCCCATGACAATGACATGTCCCATCATGGTCATGACATCCTATTGTGGCAATGACATGTCCCTTCATGGCTATGAGAACATGTCCCATGACAATGACATGTCCCATCACGGTCATGACATCTTACTGCGGCAGTGACATGTCCCATCATGGCAATAACACATCCTGTCACATCAGTGGCATGTCCCATGACAACAATGACATGTCCCTTCATGGCTATGATGACATGTCCCATGACAATGACATGTCCCATCATGGTCATGACATCCTGTTGTGGCAATGACATGTCCCTTCATGGCTATGATGACATGTCCCATGACAATGACATGTCCCATCATGGTCATGACATCCTGTTGTGGCAATGACATGTCCCTTCATGGCTATGAGAACATGTCCCATGACAATGACATGTCCCATCACGGTCATGACATCTTACTGTGGCAGTGACATGTCCCATCATGGCAATAACACGTCCTGTCACAGCAATTACATGTCCCATCATGGCAATAACACGTCGTGTCACATCAGTGGCATGTCCCATGACAACAATGACATGTCTCATCGTGGCAGTGACATGTCCCATGACAACGACATGTCCCATCGTGCTCATGACATCCTACTGTGGCAATGACATGTCCCTTCATGGCTATGATGACATGTCCCATGACAATGACATGTCCCATCATGGTCATGACATCCTGTTGTGGCAATGACATGTCCCTTCATGGCTATGATGACATGTCCCATGACAACAATGACATGTCCCATCGTGCTCATGACATCCTACTGTGGCAATGACATGTCCCTTCATGGCTATGATGACATGTCCCATGACAATGACATGTCCCATCACGGTCATGACATCTTACTGCGGCAGTGACATGTTCCATCATGGCAATAACACGTCCTGTCGCAGCAATGACATGTCCCATCATGGTCATGACATCTTACTGTGGCAGTGACATGTCCCATCATGGCAATAACATGTCCTGTCACATCAGTGGCGTGTCCCATGACAACAACGACATGTCCCATCGTGGTCATGACATCCTACTGTGGCAAAGACATGTCCCTTCATGGCTATGAGAACATGTCCCATGACAACAATGACATCTCCCATCGTGCTCATGACATTCTACTGTGGCAATGACGTGTCCCTTCATGTCTATGACATGTCCCTTCATGGCTATGATGACATGTCCCATCATGGCAATGACATATTCCACCACGGCAACGTTGTTCCCCATGACAGCAATGGCATGTCCCATGACAACAACAACATGTCCCATCATGTCAGTGACGTGTCCCATGACAACAATGACATGTCCCACCATGACAACCACACGTTCCCTCATGGCAATGTGGTGTCCCATCACAGCAGTGATACGTCCCATGACAACAGTGACATGTGCCTCCATGGCAATGACATGCCCCATCATGATCATGCCATCCCACGATGGCAATGAATGACACGTCCCACCGTGGCAATGACGTATCCCACCACAGCAGATGTGTGACCCACTCTCTGTCCCCACGTCCCCGTGTCCCCACGTCACCTTCAGCGCAGCGACACACTTCCCCATGGCAGATCTTCCTCAGCTGCCCACCAGCCTTATCCGGGTGGTAGAAGCGGGTGCAGCGGTCATCTGTGGGGACATGGGGGACACAGAGGGGGCAAAGGGGGACATGAAGAGAGTGGGTCACCAGCATGTGGTGCCAGTGGCTTGCAAGAAGCGTGGGGACATGTGTGGGGGCGTGTATGGGGAAATAGACAGGGAAACATGGCGACATGGGGGGCTTGGGGACACGGGTGACAGTCATCAGGGATGTGATGGGACACACGGACAGGGGGAGACAGAGAATGTAGGTGGGCACACACGGGACAGACGGGCTTTGCGGGACGCAGGGGTGACATGAGGGGATAAAGAGGGGACATGGAGACACACCGATCTTGTAGTAGCTGTAGACAGTGACGGAGGCGGGCTGGATCAGTCCCACCTGGAAGTGCTGGTGGGCCCTGAAGGCGATGCACTCCTCCACTTGGTGGGAGACCTACACACGGGACACAGGGACGTGGGATGGGGACAGCGGGCAGCGACAGCGTGACCTCACCCCGTACCCAATCATCATCCCTATTCCCGTCTCCATCCCTGTCCCCATCTGTCACCGTCCCCGTTCCCCTTGGCCCCAGCTCCATCTCCGTCCCTGCCCATGTCTCCAATCTGAACCATTTCTTCTCCCTGCCCCCACGTCGTCCCCACCTCCATACTATCCCATCCTTGTCTCTGTCTCCAACTCCAAACTGTCCCACCTCACCTTCATCCCCACCCCGTGCCATCAGGGTCTCCCGTCCCACCACCTCCCTTCCCCCAACCCATCCCATCTCGTCCCCGTGCCCAAGACCCCCACGTCCCCCCCTGCCCTCACCTTGTCCAGGTAGATGATGAGGTTGCTGCGGTTCGACAGCGCGTGGTCGATCTCAAATTTGGAAATGTACCTCTCCACTCCCTCCGAGAGCTGGGGGGTATGGGGACACGGTGACAGCACAAGGACACGGGAGGCACAAAGGTATGGGGGGACACAAAGGGGTTGGGAGGATGTGGGGATGGGGGGACACACGCAGGGACACATGCGGACTTGATGGCCCCGTGCCCCCTGGTGTCCCCACATGTGCCATACTCACACTCTTCAGGTCCTGGACGTCAGGGGAGAAGCCGGTGAGCATGGAGATATCAAGGATGGACATGGTGGCATCCACGGTGTCCAGGAACCTGAGGGGACAGGGCTGAGGCCACCTGCCTGTCCCCAGCATCCTCTACAGCCCCACCGTCCCCATTGCCCCCAGCATCCCCATCCCTGATGACCCAGTTCCCAAAAATCCCCACGGGATGAGGTGAAGCTGAGCCTTCTTTGTCTCCATGTCCCCATCCTCATTCCTGATGTCCCCGTCCCCAACAACCCCATTACATCCCCTATCTCCCATGTCCCTGTCCCCAACAACCCCATTCCCTTCCCCATCCCCCATGTCCCTGCCCACAGTGACCTCTCCCTCTCTACCACGTCCCCGATGTCCCAAACACCTCTGATGTCCCCATTGTGTCCCACCTGGTGCAGATGGTGATCTTGACAGAGCGGATGACCCCTTCCAGCTCCCGGCCTGCGAGGGGACATAAGGACAGGGCTGCCATCCATGTGGGACATCAGGGAAGAGACACAGGAGGAAACCAGGGGGACCAGAAGGGTCGCGGGGACGTGGGGACATGGAAGGCCATGGGAACATGGTGGGACATGGGAATCTGGTGGGACATGGAGACATAGAGGGACGAGGAGGGACGTGGGGATCTGGTGGGACATGGGGAACTGGAGGGATATGGAAACCTGGTGGGGTATGGAGACATGGAGGGACATGGGGACACAGAGGGATGTGGAGACGTGGAGGGACATGGGGACATGGAGGGATATGGTGACATGGAGGGACACGGGGGCATGGAGGGATGTGGAGACATGGAGGGACATGGGGGCATGGAGGGACATGGGGATACGGAGGGATATGGGGACATGGAGGGACATGGGGACATGGAGGGATATGGTGACATGGAGGGACACGGGGACATGGACATGGGGACATGGAGGGATATGGGGACATGGAGGGACATGGGGATACGGAGGGATATGGGGACATGGAGGGACACGGGGGCATGGAGGGATGTGGGGACATGGAGGGACATGGGGACATGGAGGGATATGGTGACATGGAGGGACATGGGGGCATGGAGGGATGTGGAGACGTGGAGGGACATGGGGACATGGAGGGATGTGGAGACATGGAGGGACATGGGGGCATGGAGGGACATGGGGACACGGAGGGATATGGTGACATGGAGGGACACGGGGGCATGGAGGGACATGGGGACATGGAGGGACACAGGGGCATTGAGGGATGTGGAGACATGGAGGGACACGGGGATCTGGTGGGACACGGGGACATGGAGAGACATGGAGGGACATGGAGACATAGAGAAGGACTGGAGAGGGACACGGGGACATGGAAGCATTTGGGGACTGGGAAAACGGGTGACATGAGATACCTGGAAGGGGACATGATGGGGGCATGAAGTGCCATGGAGGGGCGTAGAGGAGATGCTGGGGGACACAGTAGGAACAAGAAGGGGACTCGTGGGGGACAGGTCAGGGGACAGATGGGGACTCACCCGCCTTCACGTCCTCCACGCTGACCCGCAGGTCGAAGTTGTCACACTTGTTTTCCTTCTCGGGCACTTTGGCGTTGTAGACGGTCACCACTGTCATTGTCCCCTTGCCAGTGCCCTCTGCTTTCACAGTGAAGTCCTCGTTCAGCTTGGTCTGTGGGGACAGGGGACAATGGGGAGGGATGGGGACATCCCAGGGCACAGAGGGGACGGCGCCAGCAGTGCCACCGAGGTGCCCCAGCGAGTCGCATCTCCACCATCCAGGTGGCAACTGTGGTACCGGTGACAAGGATGGCACCACGGGCAGTGGTGACAGCAGTGACAGTGGTGACGGTGACACCGGTGACAGCGGTGACGGGGGTGGCACGGCGCCGTACCTCAGCTGAGCGTGCCACCAGCGCGTTGTTGTTCTCGATGCGGTAGGTGATGGCGTTGGCGCGGCGCGGCAGCAGCACCGACACGTCCAGGTTGAGCTCCAGCTGCCGCGGCAGCGCCACGTGGTACTGAGCCAGAGCCTGGAACACCAGGATGGTGGCCTGCGGGGACACCGGGGTCACCGAGGCTGGGGGACATCGCCTGGGCTGCTCCCCAAAGCTTTCGGTTCTGGGGTGAGCCCCGACTCCAGGAGGCAGTTGGTGTCATTGGTGAACCTTGGGGACCTCAAGGGGTGTCCCCAAAGGGCAGGAACTCTTTGGGATGTGAAGTGTCCCCAAAGGACAGGATGTGTCCCCAGTGGGCAGGAAGACTTGGGGACCAGAGGTGTCCCCAAAGGACAGAATGTGTCCCTGGGGATCTGCAGGGACTAAGATGTGGGGTATCTCTAAAGGGCAAGACATGTCCCCAAAGGACAGGACGTGTCCCCAAAGGACAGGACGTGTCCCCAGAGGACAGCACATGACCCCAAAGGACAGGACGTGTTCCCAAAGGACAGGACGTGTCCCCAAAGGACAGCACATGACCCCAAAGGACAGGATGTGTCCCCAAAGGACAGGACATGACCCCAAAGGACAGGATGTGTTCCCAAAGGAGAGGATGTGTCCCTAAAGGACAGGACATGACCCCAAAGGACAAGACATGACCCCAAAGGACAGGACGTGTCCCCAAAGGACAGGACATGACCCCAAAGGACAGGACATGACCTCAAAGGACAGGATGTGTCCCCAAAGGACGGGACACATCCTAGGGATCCCCATGCTCTCAGACATGGGGTGTCCTCAAGGGTTCCCAAGGCCATAAGGTGACCCTCAACACCCTACGACCCCACCTTCCCACAGCCAACCACCGTTCCCCCCATGGCAGTGTGTGCCACGGGTGGTGGGGGGTGGTCCGTAGCCCACCTGGGTGGATCCGTAGCCACCACCGAAGTAGTTCTGCTGGGCCAACCAGCGGACCACCGGCCCCGTCAGCTCGGCCTTCTCCATCTGCAGCAGCGCCAGCAGAGCGTAGGACGTCCCCTCGATGTTGTAGGTGTGGGCGTTGCGTTCCGCCCAGTGGGTGCCATCTGGGTGACACTGAGGCCTCAGCATCACCCGGAGGGGGATTTGTCACCCCCTCCCCCCCCCCCAACCTCACAACCATGTCCCCTAAACCCCTTCTGGAGGGACATGGGGACCTGGTGGGACATGGGGACATGGAGAGAGATGGAAGAAGGGCATGGGGGATCTGTAGGGGCATGGAGACCTGGTGGGACGTGGAGAGAGAGAGAGAAGAAGGACATGGGGGATCTGTAGGGGCGTGGGGACCTGGTGGGACAAGGGGACATGGAGGCACATGGGGACATGGAGAGAGACAGAAGAAGGGCATGGGGATCTGTAGGGGTATGGGGACCTGGTGGGACAAGGGGACATGGAGGCACATGGGGACATGGAGAGAGATAGAAGAAGGACATGGGGATCTGTAGGGACGTGGGGACATAGAGGGACATGGAGAGAGATGAAGAAGGACATGGGGATCTGTAGGGACATGGGGACATGGAAGGACATGGAGAGAGACAGAAGAAGGGCATGGGGATCTGTAGGGGTATGGGGACCTGGTGGGACGTGGAGAGAGAGAGAAGAAAGAAAAGGGGATCTGTAGGGATACGGAGACATAGAGGGACATGGAGAGAGAGAGAAGAAGGGCATGGGGATCTGTAGGGACATGGGGACCCGGTGGGACAAGGGGACATGGAGGCACATGGGGACATGGAGAGAGATAGAAGAAGGACATGGGGATCTGTAGGGACGTGGGGACATAGAGGGACATGGAGAGAGATGGAAGAAGGACATGAGGACATGGAGGGACGTGGGGACATGGAGGGACGTGGAAATATGGAGAGATGTGGGAACGTGGAGGGACATGGGGACATGGGGATACGAGGGGACACGGGGATTTATCACCCCCAGCACCTAAGCTCACTTCCCCCTGCCCTGGATTTGTTCCCCTTTGGGGTCATCACCTTTGGAGAACTTCATCAGGACTTTCTCGCTGTTGAGTTTCCCCGTTAGGGCCAGGGCGTAGGAGGTCAGGGCCACCGTGTAGGGTCGAGTCAGAGATTGGTATTTCCGGGAGAGGTAATCGGAGGCTTTGGCAATGCTCCCATCCAGGCTCTGAGCAGAAAGGATGACAATGTGGGTTCTCGGGTGGCTGTTATAGGGGTTGGGCACCTCTCCTCCCCCCCCCCCCCCCCCGCCCCCGCACGGCGATGAGCACTGGGTTGCTCACTTTCACGTAGTTCTTGCAGATCTTCTGGGATTCCTGCAGCGCGGAGAGGACGAAGGCTGTCAGGGACACACTGGGCTCAGCACCGTGGTAGCCTCCCTGCAAAATGGGGGAGAAAACCTCAGATTTTGGGGGGTTTCACAGCAAGCTATGTCCACCCAACGCTTGTCCCCCATCACCCGGTGCAGTTCTTCTCCCCGCAGTTCATCCCAAAAGCCCATCGTTGCGCCAACGGGTCTTGATCATGAATAGGGACAAGGTTTTGGGTCTCCCCCCCATACCACCATCTCCTTGTGGATGACAGGAGCGTCTTCTTGGAAAAGCCCATCTGGCTGTTGCTTCTCCAGAATGAGCCATTTGATGGCTCCACAAACCACCTCCGGCTTGATGTCCACCATGTTGATGGCCATGGCAAAGACCTTGGCCACGTAGGCTGTCAACCTGAGGATAGGGTAACTCAGCGTCACACCTAACACCGTCACCCAAACCCCCGTGGTGGTGGTGGGAACGGGACCCTCACCAGGTGCTCGATGGGCGGGTAGTGAAGGCAGCAAATGAGCCGTCTTCTTTGCGGTATGCAAGTTGTTGGGTGTAACCTGGTGGGCAGAGGGCAGTTGGCCAATGCGTGGGGCACCAACCCCTTGTGGTGCCCGTCCCAGCACGAACCAGTAGATGTAAAAATCCCCAAACTGGTAGCACCCAACCTACGTGAATGGGTGGGAACTAAACGGTCCCTTCCAATCCGACCCATTCCACGGTTCTGTGATCTCGAAGGTCCCTTCCAACCCAAATCATTCCGGGACTCCAAGGTTCTATGGTCTTTAAGATCCCTTCCAACTCAACCCATTCTATGGTTCTAGGACCTTTAAGGACCCTTCCAACACAAATACTCCACGGTTCTATGTCTTTTCCAAAGATGCAGATGCCCTTAGCCCCTTGGAAGGCAGTTTCATTCTGCACCCCAAAAGAGCCCTTTTTTTCCTCTCCGGGATGCTCTTACCCTTTTTAATCAGTTCGATGGCTTCAGTGCGGCGGTTGATACCGAAGGTCTCCCACTGCATTGTGCTGTCCAGGTAGTGGACAGCAATGACGGTGGGCGTCATCCCAATCATGTTCTGCTCCCCACAGCCCGAGGGGGTCACAATGAGGTGTTTCAGCTTGGTCCCATCGGTGGCTTTCTCCACCAGGATGGACACAGGGTTGCCTGGACCAGGAGAAAGGGAGGCGTCAAGGGGGGATGTCTCATCCCCTCCCAGCTCACCCCATACGTCCCTTCTCCCATGCTATCACCTTGAATGCTGACTTTGGTCTCCGACTCAGTGTTGGGGACGATGTCAGAGAGGTTTGCTGCTTTCACCTTCACTTCTTGCACACCGTCTGTGGGGTGGAGAGGCCAGGATGGAGGTGGGCAGCCCCAAATCCCTCCTCACCCTTTCCCTGAGATGATTCGGTCCCGCCCCACATCCACAGCAGGATGTCTCTTACCCCCCAAGAAGCTCCAGGATGCCCTTTTCCCCCTGAAATGCCTCCACTCCACAGTAGGATGCCCCCGATTCCATTGGTACCCCAGAGGCCAACAGGACAGCCCTCACCCCTTGAGATACTCCAGCCCCATAGTGGCACACTACTTGTCCCTCGTCCCACACTATGCTCCAGTCTTGCCCTTGGTGGTACATCCACCACACTTCACACACGTAGATGTATTTCCCAATTTTCCTTCTCCCCCCACTCATCCCATGGGATGAGACGTCCACAGACCAGACAGGGGCCACTCACTGTTTCCCAGCGTCTTTGGGTCAAGCTCCACTATCTTCACTGTCTTCTCCAGCCTCATCCCTTCAGGCTGCAGAGGGGAGACACCCACACTCAATTCCGAGCTGATTTGAAGTTTCCCCTTCCCAACCTCTTCAGGTCAGCCAAGAAAGTGCTCCAGTGTCAACCAGCACATGCAGGTCATGGAACAAACTGGGGGACCTCCAGGGGACAACGTGAGAGAGTCCCAGGAGACCACCCCTGAGCACAGATGGGGGATCCTTCATCTCTGGGTACCAACACCGGGATGAAGCGGGGGTTCTGATGCCATCAGGAGGACCAGGAGGAGCTGGGGACATCTGACGACCGAGGTGGCAGCAAGGACTACTCACCACCACTCTGAGCTTCTTCTTGACGCCATCAGACACAAAGCTGTTCCAGACAGCTGCCTTCACCTCGACGTCATGCTGCCCCAGCTGCAGGGGCACGATGACGAAGGGCACGGCGTGCGACGACTGAGGTTCCAGTTGGAAGATCTGCTGGTAGCGCGTCTTGGTGGTGGATGCGCTGCACAGGGCTGGGTTGTACATCAGCTCCACGCGCACCTGGGGATGCAGAGAGACATTGGGTTCAGGCAGCCACAGATCCCTCACAACTGCTGGAGTGAGGCACCAACCTTGATCTTGTTCGTCCAGTAGTTGTAGAGAATGGCGCGGACCTCCACCTGCTCGTTCCTCACTGCCGAGTAGGGCAGGCGCAGGTCAATGAAGAACTCCTTCATCACCGTAATCTCATAGGGGTCGGCCACGCACAGACCTGTAGGGTGGGACCCAGGAAAGCGGGTTCGGGATTATGAGCTGAATTGGCCCTTTGTGGTGCCGGAGACTTCCCCAAGGCTTTAGGAGATCTCTCAAGTCTCAGAGTTCCTTCAAGGTTTGCGTGACCCCTGAAGTCCCGTAGACGTCCCCAAAGTTTGGAATACCTCTCCGGAGTTACAAATCTTTCTCACATTTTGGAGACCCCTCACTCCCCAAGTTAACCCCTCCGGATTCTGGGGGTCCCTCAAGTCCCAGAGTCCACCCCCAAGGTTTGAGTGAGTCTTTTCCCAGGACCCTCTTCCTCCTCCATCACCTACCCTTGTTCTCAGAGATACTGACAGCCAGGACCTCCCAGGTGGTGATGGAGTCTTTCAGGTATATGGGCAGCGTCTTCATGGAGATGCTGGAGGGGATGCAAACCACCAAAGGGGTTAGAATTGGCACCACACCTGGACAGAGGGGTGTAAAACAGCCACCAAACTGGACCAGGATGGTTATAGCTTGTCCCGTAGCTGGACCGTGGGGTGTGGGTGGCCATGGAGCTGGACTAAGGAGTCAGTTGGTCCCAAGACCAAGTGTGCCATATGTTGACCTCATATAGACTGAGGGAGTGATGGCTTGTCCCGATTTTGGGCTTGTTGGGGTCCAGAGCGCGTTGGGTAGGAGATCTTGGATCCCCACACTGAGACATGGGGCGATGGGTATCCTCAGGCCAGGGTGGCAGTGGCACCTCTACTGGAACAATGACGTTGGGCTCACCCCTGTTCGTTGGGTGGTTCTGTCAGCTCCTCCACCTGCCATAGCCAGCTCTCTGGAAAGAGGCTCCGTGAGGTGATGTCTTCATCACTCAGGAAGGCGTCATCCACCTCACCTAGGGATGGCAACAGCCCTCTCAACCACATCCGTGTCCATGGGATCCCACCCGTTGGATGGTGCCCGAATCATCCCCAGCACCATCCGTGTGTCAGCCAAGCATTATCCAGGCACAACCCAACTTTCACCTGAGTGTTGCCCAGTCTTTGCCTCGGCATTGCCTAAATATCAACCGAGCCCCTCTTAAGCTTCACATGAGCTTCACTCATGCTTCATCCAACCTTTGCCCAAACATCTCCCAAGATACGTGCAAGCATCACTCATGCATTGATCACACCTCACTGAAGCTTCCCCAGAGCATCACCCAATCTTTGCCCGAACGTCACCCAACCTTTGTGCGAGCATCACCTAAACTTTGCCCCACGATCTCCCAATTGCTGGGCCATCCCTGCCCAACCTTTGCGCCAGCATCACCCAACCACTGCCCAAACATCTCCCAAGATATGCACAAGACCACTCGTGCATTGACCACAGTTCACTGAAGCTTCCCCCAAACTTCACGTGAGCTTTGCTCCCGCTTCACCCAACTTTTGCCCAGGCGTTCCCAAGATACACGCAAGCGTCACCCAAGCATCACCCACTCTTCTCTTAACATCCATCCAAGCATTTCCCAAGCTCTTCCTGTCCATCCCTCCCTGCTGTCACCCCGCTGCTCCCAGCACTTGCTTCGAGCCAGCTCGTATTGCAGCTCGCGCTCCTCGTCGCGGATGCCCTTGATGTAGAGGCAGCAGCTGAGGAAGGCTTCGGTGCAGGCTTTGCCATCGAGGACGTAGGTGGCCCGTTTCTCGCAGCTGTAGCCCATCAGGTTTTCCTTCATGCCGTCCTCACAGCACTTGCGCAGGTTCTTGTCGCTGTACTCGGCCACTGCCAGCACCAAAACGCCCCGATGGCATCCGACCTCGTGGCCCCAGGCCTGAGGCCATCGGGGATGTGGGGCGCTCTGGTGTCCCTCGGGACGTGGGACAATCCAGCATCTCGAGCGATGGGACAGCGTGGTGCCCCTGAGGACCCAAGACGTGTTGGTGTTCCCGGCGCTACCTACTCTTGGTGCCCTTGTGCTTGATGAGCTTCACGGAGCGGCGCTTGCGTTTTGCAGGCTTTGCACACTGGACCTCTGGGGACAAAGGTGGCTTTGGTCAGGATCCAGGTGTCACATCCCACACCCCAGGGCCACATCTCCACCCCTGAGGTGTCACAGCCCCCTCCCTGCGGTGTCACCCGTGGGTTCCATCCCCGTGCTGACACAACTCCACCACTGCTGAGGACGTCGCATCCCCACACTCGGTATGTCCCACCCCTCCGGTGTCACCCGGGCCGTTCTCATTCCCATCGTGTCACCCACCACTTCTCTGCTCCGTGTTGATGTTCACGTTTGAAGTCAGGCTGAGGCCGGCATCGGCGAAGACCCCCACGTGGTTCCTCCCACTGCCCGGCGTGCAGCCGATGTCGCTGTTCTCCACTGTGTCCCACACCTGTGGCCAGCAAAGGGACGACCGTGAAAGATCCTCCTGTCACTGGGGGATGCTAAGGGACAGCGGAGGGTAGAACTGGAGCTCCCACCTTACTCTGAGTGAGTTTGTTCTTGTTGAGGACATAGACAGCCTTGTCCACAGCCACCAGCCCCACGTGGGCTTTGTGGTCGCCCTCGATGTGCAGCCGCATGGGGGTCCTTGGCTCATGCACACGATTGTCAGCCTCCGACGCTCCCCTCACCACCAGCTGCCAGGGACACGGCAAGGTTGGGGCTGTGGGGAGTGCAAAAAGCCCCCACCAGCCCTACGAGGTGCCCCATTGGTGCCCCCAAGGGCTGTTGGACTCCTGGACAACCAACAGCTCTGTCCCGGTGGGCCACCTGAGCCACCCGTGGACCATCCAAAGCACTCATGAGATGCCCAAGGCACCCGTGGGCTACCCAAGCTCTGCATAGGACACCTCAAAGACATTCAAGCCTTTCTGGAAGACCCAAACCCTGCATGGGTCACCTGATTCCCCCATGGACCATCCAAACCATCGTGAGCCACCCACTCCTCTCAAAGGCCCCCTAAATATCCTATGGGCTCCTCAAAGACACTTAGCCCTTCCAGGGACACTCAGACTGCCCAGCAGCACCCAGTTCCCCAAAAGATGCTCACGTGCCCTCCAAGATATCCAATAGTCTCAAAGAACACCTGAGATCCTCAAGGCCCATTGGGCCACTCAATTTTATACTGGGCCATTCAAATTCCCCAAGGGCCATCCAGGTCCTCAAGGACACCCAAGCCCACGGGGACACTCGAGTCACTCATTGGGTCATTCAAGTTCCACCGGGGATTTCCAGGTAAAAAGGACACCCAAATCACCTTTTGGTCCACCCAAGAACCCATTGGATCACTCAAGTTCCCCAAGGGCTACCCAAGCCCCCAAGGACCTGCAAGCCCCTCATCAGGCCAAGATTCCCATTGGATCACTCAAGTTCCCCAAGGGCTATCCAAGCTCTGATGGACCTGCAAGTCCCCGGTGGGCCACTCAAATTTCCACTGGGCCACTCAAGTTCCTCAAGGGCTATCCAAGTCCCCAAGGACCTGCAAGCCCTCCTCTGGGCCACTCAAACTGCCCAAGGACCCCTTGAGTCCCCCAGGGGGCACCCAAGCCCCACAAGGAGTAACTCAAGCACCACGTGATCCCCTCTGAGAGCCAACTGGACGCCTCCCAAGGGCCAATCAGTGCCCCACTGATCTCCCCCTCCCCCCATCCATGATGGGGACACGCTTACACTGCCCATGCAGGTGTCCTTGACATCGACCCAGACGGAGTCAGCAATGATCTCACCAGGCTTCACGTGGTAGTAGGCCACGATACGGAAGGAAGGGATGAGGTTGGCCGTCACGGGAAGCGACATCGTGACCAGGCTCTGGTCACCTTCCCTTGGCTGCCGTCCCACGTGGACAATGTGCCCCTTGCTCAGGATCTGCAGTGGGCAAGAAAAGGCCGAGCGGGTGGGTTTCCTGGGCACCCCAATCCCTGGGATGGTGTCGGGGGGTGGCAGAAGTCGTGTGTGCTCACCAGGTAGGTGAAGTAGGAAACGGATTTGCGGACGTCATCTCTGTTGCTCTTGAGATGGAAGTTGATGGGGAGGTTGTCCCCGGGCTGCACCTGGCTGGCACCCACTGCCAGGTGAAGGTAGTTGCCAGAGTTCCCCTGGCTTTGATACGCCTCGGCCACTATCTGCCGCGAGGCCTGGCGCTCCGGGGGCAGATCCTTCTGGTCTGTCCTCACCTGCAGCACGGGAGGCACGGTGTCAATGGGGAGAGGTATGAACCTGGGCAGGGGTCTCCAGAGGGGTCTTGACCACCACGGAGGTCTTGGTCGCCATGAGTGACTTGGCCACCGTGGAAGTCTTGGCCATCATGGATGATGTGGCCGCCATGGAGGTCTTGGCAACCATGAAGGTCTTGGCTGTCATGAGTTACTTGTTCACCTTGGAAGCCTCAGCCACCCTGGAAACCGTGGCTGCCATGTATGTCTTGATTTCCATGGATGATTTGGCCACTGTGGAGGTCTTGGCCACTTTGAAGGCCTTGGCTGCCATTAATGACTTGGCCACCATGAAGGCCTTGGCTGCCATTAATGACATGGCCACCGTGAAGGCCTTGGCTGCCATTGGTGACTTTGCCACCACGGAGGTCTCAGCCACTATGGAGATTGTGGCTGCCACGGAAGTCTTGGCTACCATGGAGGTCTCAGCCACTATGGAGGTATTGGCTGCTATGGATAATTGATCATCACGGGTGATTTGGTCATCATGTATTTTTGGGCCACTATGAAGGTCTTGACTACCATAAATGACTTGGTCACCATGAAGGCCTTGGATACCACGGGTGATTTGGCCCCCACAGACATCTTGGTTGTCAGTAAGGTCTCATCTACCATAGATAACGACCACCGTGGAGTTCTCAGCCACCGTGGGGGTCTTGGCCACTATGGAGGTCTTGGCCACCATGGGTGACCTAGTCATCCTGCCACCCCAACTCCGCCGCTCTTGTCCTCGGCCATTCTGCTCATCTCAGCCACCTTGGCCACTTTGGACACCCCGCTTCCCTCTGTGCTGGCCGTTTGGGGGTTTGGACCCCCTTGATTGTTGTCACCATCCTGGTCTCCCTGACTCCGGCCATCATGGCTCACCCTGGATATCCCGCTCCATCCCAGACCCGAGGCCACCCAGGTCCCCTTTCCCTGTCCCTGTCCCTACTCACAGTGATGGGGACGGAGTTCTTGTTGGCTGGCATGTTGAGGACCAGCTTGGCTGTGCCATCTCGCTGCGTGGAGACGAGGCCCTGGAAGTTGTCGGCCTTGACGGGGATGCGCGGAGCCGGGGAATTATCGGGGTTGGTGACATAAACCTGTGGAGGATGCAGTATGGCATGGGACGCTGCGTGGTATGGGGACATTCAGTGCGGATGTGGCACAAGGACATGGCACGGGGACACGCCGTGGGGACGTGGCACAGGGACGTGACATGGGGACATGGCTCACAGTGGGGTTGTGACACAGGGACGTGGCGTGGGGACACGCCATAGGGACGTGGCACAGGAAAATGGCACGGGGACATGGCTTAGCCTGGGGACACAGCACAGGGGAGGTGACACAAGGATGTGGTGTGGGGACAGACACCAGGTGCCATCCAGGACATGACACGGGGGCAGACAACCCCATGGGATTCCCCCATCCCCATTCAGAAGACTCTGGTGCCAGAGGGCCCTAGATTGTCACCACCATCCTCCCATCCCTGTCCCCGTCCCCATCCCCGTTCCGGTCCCCATCCATGTGCCATTACCGTCAGATCGAAGGGCATCCCTGGCTTGAAGTACTTGGGGGTGTGGGTGAAGTGGATGGTGTATGGGGACGTCACTATGCGGATGCCGCTGCGCTGTGCCTCCACCATGTCACTGCCTGCAGTGGCCGTGGGGACAGCGATGTCACCCAGTGCCAGGACAGGGCTCCTGGACCCCCAGTGCTCCCCTGCCCAACTGTGGATAGCCCCGACTGTCCCCATCCGCGCCACCTTCATCCCCATCTTTCCTTATTTCTGCAGTCCACAGCCCCACATGTCCTCGTCCCCGTACCTCCCCGTCCCCATCCCAGATCCACATGTCCCTACTGGGCCCATCCACCTAGGACCCTCTGTGCTCCCATTCATCCCCACATATCCCCAGACCATCCCAGTGCACCGAGGGCTGTGACACGAAGCCAGACGCGTCCCTCTGTCCCCGTCCCCAAGTCCCCCCGCACACCTGACTCGGTGAGGACGGTGACGGTGACGTAGAGAGAGTGTCCCACCAGCTCCTGGAGGTTGGCGAAGCGCTGCCGCAGCATGGCCATGGGCAGCACGGCCTCCCCGTCCCCATCGGTCACCTGCAGCACAGGTCAGTGGGACAGGGGACAGCCATGGGGATGGGGACGGGGACAGGGGACGGGGAGAGGGGATAGGGAGAGGGGATGGGGAGAGGGGATGGGGACAGGAGACGGAGACAGGGGACGGGGATAGGGGATGGGGAGAGGGGACGGGGACAGGGGACGGGGACAGGGGACGGGGATAGGGGATGGGGAGAGGGGACAGGGACAGGGGACGGGGACAGGGGACGGGGATAGGGGATGGGGAGAGGGGATGGGGACAGGGGACGGGGATAGGGGATGGGGACAGGGGATGGGGACAGGGGACGGGGACAGGGGACGGGAATAGGGGATGGGGACAGGGGATGGGGACAGGGGACGGGGACAGGGGACGGGGAGAGGGGACGGGGACAGGGGATGGGGACAGGGGATGGAGACAGGGGACGGGGACAGGGGACGGGGACAGGGGATGGGGACAGGGGACGGGGACAGGGGACGGGGACAGGGGATGGGGACAGGGGATGGGGACAGGGGACGGGGACAGGGGACGGGGATAGGGGATGGGGACAGGGGATGGGGACAGGGGACTGGGATAGGGGATGGGAACAGGGGTTGGGGACAGGGGACGGGGACAGGGGACGGGGAGAGGGGACGGGGACAGGGGATGGGGACAGGGGATGGAGACAGGGGACGGGGACAGGGGATAGGGACAGGGGACGGGGATAGGGGATGGGGACAGGGGATGGGGACAGGGCCACCTTGACGCGCTGCAGGGACTGGGGGATGGTCTTTTTCTCGTCGTCCACCACCACACCGAAGAGGACGAAGGCGGTCCCCTGCAGATTCTTCCCATACAGGTACCTGGGGACACATCGCTGCTGTCACCGTCACATCGTGTCCCCATCTTTGCCTGTCCCCACGTCGCCAGCATCCGCTGTCCCCATCGCATCCGTATCACTGTCACCCAATGTGCCCACACCCCGCACTCACGCAGCCCTGCCTCCCCACCACCCTGTGTCCTCGTCATCCCAAATTCCACCACCCCATCCTCTCATCACCCCAAATCCACGCCGCTCTAATCCTCCACCACCACACGTCCTCATCACCCCAAAGCCCCACCGACCCACGTCCTCATCACTCCAAATTCCCACCGCCCCGATCCTCCACCACCACACGTCCTCATCACCCCAAATTTCATCCACCCCCCGCCTTCATCTCTACCATCCCAAATCCTCACCACCCCATGTCCTCATCACCCTCATCCCCAACACCCCAAACCCCCACCATCTCCAACCTCCACCCCCACATGTCCTCATCGCCCCCAATTCTATCCTCTCCCCGCTCTCATCTCTATCATCCCAAATCCCCACCGTCCCGTGTCCTCATCACCCCAGATCCCCACAACCCCCTGCCTTTATCCCTACCACCCCATAACTCCCACCACTCCATGTCCTCAACACCCCAAATCCCCACCACCCCAAGTCCTGAGGTTGATGACCCTCATCCCCACCACCCCATGTCCTCATTGCCCTCATCGCCGTCACCCCAAATCCCCCTCACCCCGCATCCCCAGGCCCTCCATCCCTGGCTATATCACACACAGGTGGAATAGGACCGTCCTCCCCATCGTGACCCCCCACCCCGACCCCAAACCAAGTAGTGTTGGGGCGCCCACCCCACCTGGCTGTGATGGTCACCCGGAAATCCTCCTGCCGGTCAATGTAGAGGAACTTCTCCTGCGGGTCCAGGGTGACCTCAAAGCTCGGCAGCACTGCGGAAGGGGCACTCCGTGGGTCCAGGATGGGGCACGAGGGATCGGTGGGTTTGGGGTGGAGGAACACACCCGTCCGGAGACCCCCACCCCACCGTACCGTATTCCTTGACTTCAAATTGTGTGCTGAAGACCTGGTCCTGCGAGTCTTCAAATTTGGCCGTGATAGTCCATGTCCCCAGGCTGGAAAGGGTGGGGATGGGGTGAGGGGACAGGGATGGGGACAGGGTGAGGGGACAGGGATGGGGACGGGGTGAGGGGACAGGGATGGGGATGGGGACGGGGACAGAGACAGGATGTCCCACCCTGGGAGGTGGCGCCCACCTGACCACCTCCGGCAGGTTGTGGTTGATGGAGAAGATCCCATTCCTCATGGGGGAGGACACGGGCACTTGCTTGATGATGACGTTGTCGGGTGTCTGTGGGGACGCGGGGCGGGTGGGAATGAGGGGGTGGGTGGCACCGTCCCCACGTCACCTCCTCCCCGTGTCACCGCCTCGCTCACCTTGACCTCCACGATCACCGTCTTCAGCAGAGGCTGCATGAAGTGGCTGAGGGCGAAGAGACGGCAGAGCACTGGGGGGGGGACAAAGGGGACGTGGTGGGGACATCATGGGGGCATCATAGGGGCATCACGGGGACATCAGGAGGAGATCCCAAAAAGAATTCTGGACCATAACGGAGGGCATAGAGGGGATGGCCCCTGAATGGGTCTTGGACTCCAATAGGTCCCCATGTGGGTGCTGGAACCCAATGGGGACATCAGGGGAAGGTCCCCAAATGGGGTCCTGGACCCCAATATTTCCCCATGTAGGTGCAGGACCTCAATGGGGGCATCAATGGAAGATCCCAAAATGAATTCTGGACCTCCGTAGGGGGCATAGAGAGGATGACTCCAAACAGGTCCTGGACCCCAATGGGGACATCATAGGGATGTTCCAAAATGGGTTCTGAAGCCCAATATGTCCCCACGTGAGCTCTGGACCCCGATGGGGACATCATGGGAAGGTCCCAAAATGGGTCCTGGATCTCAATGGGAGTCCCATGGTGAGGTCCCAGAATGGATTCTGAACCCACAGTGTCCCAACATGGGTGCTGGACCCAACTGGGAACCTCATGGGAAGGTCCCAGGATGGGTCCTGGATCCCACTGTATCCCCATGTGGGTATTGGACACCAATGGGAGATTCCAAAACGGGATCTCCCCATGGATCACCGTGGGGAGATTCCAAAACGGGTCCTGAAAACCAGTAGGGATCATGAAGAGGATGGCCCCAAATGGACCCTGAATGTCAACGGAGACATCGTAGGGACGTCCTCAAGTGGGTTCTGGACTCCAAGATGTCCCCGTGTGAGCACTGGATCCCGATGGGAACACCATGGGAAGGCCCCAAAATGGATTCTGAACCCCAGTATGTCCCAGCGCGGGTGCTGAACCACGGTGAGGATGTGAGTGGAAGATCCCAAAACGAATTCTGGACCTCCGTAGGGGGCATAGAGAGGATGACCCCAAACAGGTCTTGGACCCCACTGGGAACCTCATGGGGGTGTCCCGGAACGGCTCCTGAGCCCTGAAGAAGGGGCACAAAGAGGACGGTCCCCAAAATCCTAAAGCCAGCAGCCCGGGACACACCGGTGGAGCCGGGGGTGTAGATGGGTTTGTCGGTCTGCAGGAAGATGTGGCCGCTCTGCAGTGACACCAACAGCACCTTCTCCAGGGTCACCTGTCCCACCCGCGCCACCACCGAGACAAAGTGCTTCCCCACCACCGGCGGCAGCAGCTTCACCGGCACCTGTAGGGACAGGGGACAACGGGGGGCACCCGCGGTCAGGGGACCGGGATGGGGACACCGTGGGGCAGTCCTCAAAGACCCCAAAGTGACCGGCCCCACAGACCCCAAGGACCCCAAATGGCCGTCCCCGAAGACCCCGAGGTGATTGTCCCCATGAGCGCTGGGGTTCCTCAATCCTAAGGTGACCGTCCCTAAGAGTCCCCAAGAGGCTGATGGGGACTGTCCCCAAAGACCCCAAAGTGACCAGTCCTAATGACACCAACAGGGCTGTCCCCAAAGACCCCAAAGTGACCAGCCCTAATGACACCAACAGGGCTGTCCCCACAGACCCCAAAGTGACCAGCCCTAATGACACCAACAGGGCTGTCCCCAAAGACCCCAAGGTGACAGTCCCCAATCTCATGGTGAAAGTCCCCATGGACCCTTTATGGCTGCCCCCCCCCCCCATCGCCACAGGTCCCACAGAGATTCTTCACTGTCTCATATGGGATTGAGCCCTCCCTGGTATGGAGCAATGAGGTTTGGGGTTAGAGTTGGGGCTGGGGTTGGGTTATGGGGTTGTGATTGGGGTTGTAGGGTTAGGGTGGGGGTTGGAGTTAAGATTGGGATGATAGGGTTGGGGTTGGACTATAAGGTTGGGGTTTAGGTTATCTGGTTGGGGCTACAGGGTTGGGGTTAGGGTTGGGATAATAGGGTTACGGTTGGGTTTTAGGGTTGGGATTGGGATTATAGGGCTGGGATTATAGGGTTAAGGGTTGGGTTATAGGGTTGGGGATGTAGGACTGGCATTGGGGTTGTAGGGTTAGGGTTAGTGCAGAGGTTGGTGTTGGGGTTTAAGTTTAGGGTTGGGGTTATATGGTCAGAGTTGGGGTTGTAGAGTTGTTGGGGTTGTAGGGTTAGGGTTGGGATTACATGGTTTGGATGATAGAGTTAGGGTTGGGTTATAGGGTTGGGTTTGGGGTTATAGAGGTGGGATTGGGGTCATAGGGTCAGGGTTGGGTTAAGCGTTGGGATTACAGGGCTGGGGTTGGGGTTATAGGGTTGGGGTTGGGGTTATAGGGTTAGGGTTAGTCTGAGGTTGGTGTTGGAGTTGTAGGCTATCTGGTTGAGGTTATAAGGTTAGAGTTGGCGTTATAGGGATAGGGTTGGGGTTATAGGGTCGGGATTGGGGTTGTAGAGTTAGGTTAGAGTTAGAGTAGAGTTAGGGATTATAGATTTAAAGTTGGGGTTATAGGGTTAGGGTTAAGGTTAAGGTTGGAGTTATAGGGTTGGGGTTGGGGTTAGATTTAGGGCTGGGGTTAAGGTTAGGGTTAGGTTAGGGGTAGGGTTAGCATCAGGGTTAGGTTTAGGGTTAGGGTTAAAGTTAGGGTTAAGTTTAAGGTCAAGGTTAACGTCAAGGTTGGGATTGGGATTCGAGCTGAGGTTGGGGTTGGGGTTGGGGTTATAGAGGTGGGATTGGGGTCATAGGGTCAGGGTTGGGGTAAGGGTTGGGATTACAGGGCTGGGGTTATATAAATTATAGATTTAAAGTTGGGGTTATAGGGTTAGGGTTAAGGTTAAGGTTGGAGTTATAGGGTTGGGGTTGGGGTTAGATTTAGGGCTGGGGTTAAGGTTAAGGTTAGGGTTAAGGTTAAGGTTGGAGTTATCGGGTTGGGATTTGGGTTAGATTTAGGGCTGAGGTTAAGGTTAGGGTTAGGGTTAGGTTAGGGGTGGGGTTAGCATCAGGGTTAGTTTTAGGGTTAAGGTTAAGGTTAAGGTTGGAGTTATAGGGTTGGGGTTGGGGTTAGATTTAGGGCTGGGGTTAAGGTTAGGGTTAGGGTTAGGTTAGGGGTAGGGTTAAGTTTAGGGTTAGGGTTAAGGTTAAGGTTGGAGTTATCGGGTTGGGATTGGGGTTAGATTTAGGGCTGGGGTTAAGTTTAGGGTTAGGGTTAGGTTAGGGGTAGGGTTAGGTTTAGGGTTAGGGTTAAGGTTAAGGTTGGAGTTATCGGGTTGGGATTGGGGTTAGATTTAGGGCTGGGGTTAAGGTTAGGGTTAGGGTTAGCATCAGGGTTAGGGTTAAAGTTAGGGCTAAGTTTAAGGTCAAGGTTAACGTCAAGGTTGGGATTGGGATTCGAGCTGAGGTTGGGATTGGGGTTGGGGTTGGGGTTGGGGTTGGGTGACACGGGGTGGGGACACACCTTGACGGTGGCGATGGCCATCATCCCCTCTGCGGGGTTGAGCTGCTTGCGGACCTGGAAGAGGACTTTGCGCTTTTGGGGGAAATCCTGCACCAGGATGTTGGCCTCGGTGGGGGCGGACAGACCCGGAGCCTCCAACACCACCTTCTCGTCCGTGTCCAACCGCAGCACCGCCGGGGTCACCATGGTCACCCTGTGGGGTCACTGCGTGGCAACGGGGGACGCGCCCCGGCCCCAAATCTCCGATGGAAGCACCCCGTGATCTGCCCCAAAACGGCGCCCCGAATCGGCCCCAAACCTCCCTGGGAACCCATAGCATCCCAGAATGCCCTCGTTCTGCTCCATGGGCTGATGGCACCCCAAATCCTACACTGCAGCCCTATGACCTCCACTGCAACCCTATAACCCCCACTGCAGCCCTATAACTCTGTTGCAGCCCTACTGCACCCTCACTGCACCCCACGACATCCCTCGTACCCCTATAACCCCCACTGCAGCCGTATAACCCTGTTGCAGCCCTACTGCACCCCCACTGCACCCCACGACATCCCTTGTACCCCTATATCCCCCACTGCAGCCCTATGACCCCCACTGCAGCCCTATTGCACCCCCACTGCACCCCACGACATCCCTCGTACCCCTATAACCCCCACTGCAGCCCTATAACCCTGTTGCAGCCCTATTGCACCCCCACTGCACCCCACGACAACCCTTGTACCCCTATATCCCCCATTGCAGCCCTATGACCCCCACTGCAGCCCTATTGCACCCCCATTTCACCCCACGACATTCCTTGTACCCCTATAGCCCCCACTGCAGCCCTATAACCCCCACTGCAGCCCTACTGCACCCCCACTGCACCCCACAACATCCCTTGTACCCCTATAACCCCCACTGCAGCCCTATGACCCTGTTGCAGCCCTACTGCACCCCACAACATCCCTTGTTCCCCTTTAACCCCCACTGCAGCCCTATGACCCCCACTGCAGCCCTATGATGCCCTTTGCACCCCTATAACCCCCATCGCACCCCTATAAAACCCACTGCAGTCCCATAAATCCCACTGCACTCCTCTGACCCCCCATTGCACCCTATGACCCCACTGCATCCCTGTGACCCCCATTGCTCTGTTATAACCCCCATTACACCCCTACAGACACCACTGAAACCCTATGAACCTCTTTGTAACCCCCATAACCCCCATCACAGCCCCATAACCCCCAATCACAGCCCCATAAACCCCCACTGTACCCCTATAGGCACCACTGCAGCCCTATAAATCTACCCCTGGGATGGGAGCGGGGTCCCAAAAAGTGTGTGAGGGGGGTTCCATCTGGGGTGGGGATTCTGAATTTGGGGGGGGGGGGGTCACACAAATAGGGATGAGAGTCCTGGGTTATGGGGTCCTGTACATGGGAGGGTCTTATTGAGGATGAAGGGATGCGGCCATATGGGGGATCCATATGGGTGGGGGGGGTTCAGTGGGGGTAGGGGGTACTGTGTGGGGGAGATCCCACGGGTGTGGGGGTCCTATGGGGTGAGGGCGCCCTGTGGGTAGGAAGGGTCTCATGAATAAGGGGATCCTATGGGGTGAGGGTCGTATGGGTAGGGGGGGTCCCACGGGGAGGGGTCCCACGGGGGGGATCCCACGGGGGGGGGTCCCACGGGGGGGCGGTCCCACGGAGGGGGTCCCACATGGAGGGGGTCCCATAGGGGGGAGGGTCCCACGGTGGGGGTCCCATGGGGGGGGGGCCCACAGGGGGGGTCCCACGGGGGGGTGTCCCACGGGGGGGGTCTCAGGATGGGGGTCCTATGAGTTCGGGAGATGCAGAGATGAGGGGGTCCCACGGGGGGGGGGTTCCCACGGGGGGGGGGTCCCACGGGGGGGGGGGTCCCACAGGGGTGGGGTCTCAGGATGGGGGTCCTATGAGTTCGGGAGATGCAGAGATGAGGGGGTCCCACGGGGGGGGGGTCCCACAAGGGGGGTCCCACAGAGGGAGGGTCCCACGGGGGGGGGGCCCACGGGGGGGGTCCCACGGGGGGGGTCCCACAGGTGGGGGGTCTCACAGGGGGGGTCCCACTGGGGGGGGTCCCACGGGGGGGAGGGTCCCACGGGGGGGAGTCCCACAGGGGGGGGTTCTCAGGATGGGGGTCCTATGAGTTCGGGAGATGCAGAGATGAGGGGGCCCCACGGGGGGGTCCCACAGGGGGAGGTCCTACGGGGGGGGGGGTCCCACAGGGGGGGGTCGCACGGGGGGGGGGTCTCACGGAGGGGGTCCCACATGGAGGGGGTCCCACAGGGGGGGTCCCACGGGGGGGGGGGGTCTCAGGATGGGGGTCCTATGAGTTCGGGAGATTCAGATATGAGGGGGTCCCACGGGGGGGGGGTCCCACGGGGGGGGGTCCCACGGGGGGGGGGGTCCCACAGGGGGGGTCCCATGGGGGGGGATGGGGTCCCACAGGGGGGGTCCCAAGGGGGGGGGGTCCCACAGAGGGGGTCCCACATGGAGGGGGTCCCACAGGGGGGGGGTCCCACGCGGTGGGGTCCCACAGGGGGGGGGTCTCAGGATGGGGGTCCTATGAGTTCGGGAGATGCAGAGATGAGGGGGTCCCACGGGGGGGTCCCACGGGGGGGGGTCCTACGGGGGGGGGGCCCCACAGGGGGGGGTCGCACGGGGGGGGGGTCTCACGGAGGGGGTCCCACAGGGGGGAGATCCCACGGGGGGAGGGGTCCCACGGGGGGAGTCCCACAGAGGGAGGGTCCCACGGGGGGGGGGTCCCACAGGGGGGGGTCCACGGGGGGGGGGTCCCACGCGGTGGGGTCCCAAGGGGGGGGTCCCACGGGGGGAGGGTCCCACGGGGGGGGTGTCCCACAGGGGGGGTCCCACGGGGGGGGTCCCACGGGGGGGGGGGGTCTCATGAGGGGGGGGATGGGGTGTAACTCACATCTGTGCAGGTGTGGGGACCGCATGGAGCAGCAGAACGCCGAGCAGGAGGGGCAGCAGCAGCAGCCCCATGGCTGAGCGGGGATGGGGACGCGGGGGGCGCGGGTTGGGGGGTGGGGGGGGGGGGGGATCCTTTATAGCAGCAGTGTTGGTTAATGGGTAACCCACACCGAGACCCGTGGGGACAACGACGTCACCGAGCGTCACCCACAGCAGCGCCCGGACAGTGGGGTCACCCATGGGATAACGGGGTCCGGGGTCCACCTGTGGGGCTGAGATGGGGGCCGTTGGGTGAGGGACCCCCATAGGGGTTGATATTAGGGTGGGGTCCCCATCCAGTGTGTGTGTGTCCCCCCCCCCTCCTCCCCCCCCAACCCTCCCCCTGCTTTGGAGTGAGGGCGGAGCTGCCCGGATGTTTGGGACCTTCCTCATTTCGGGGAAGGCAGCTGGCGGGGGGCCACATTGCAACACCGCCGGGGGGGGGAGGGGACAGCAGGGGGGGACATGGGGCACCGCTGTCACCTCTTGGGCTGTCGGGGGGGGCGGGGGGGAGTTGGGGGGTCCCCCATGGGGTGGGATGGGTCGCCGTCCCCCACGCATCCGGGTCCACTCTCTGGGCCACCGTGGGAGGAGATGTGACCGTCCCCAAATATCTGTGTCCCTCATGGGCCACGGGGGTCACCCGCTGTCCCCAGACGCCTCTATTCCAAAGGACCAGGGTGGGACCCCAAATCCGGACACCTCGATCCTAAAGGACCAGGGTGGGACCCCATATCCACATACCTTGATCCCAAAGGACCAGGGTGGGATCCCATATCCAGATGCCTTGATCCTAAAGGACCAGGGTGGGACCCCATATCCAGATGCCTTGATCCTAAAAGACAAGGGGGGGACCCCATATCCGGACACCTTGATCCTAAAGGACCAGGGTGGGACCCCAGATCTGGACACCTCGATCCTAAAGGACCAGGGTGGGACCCCATATCCGGACACCTTGATCCTAAAGGACCAGGGTGGGATCCCAAATCCGGACACCTTGATCCTAAAGGGCCAGGGTGGGACCCCATATCTGGACACCTTGATCCTAAAGGATCAGGGTGGGACCCCATATCCGGACACCTTGATCCTAAAGGACCAGGGTGGGATCCCATATATGGACACCTCGATCCTAAAGGACCAGGGTGGGACCCCAAATCTGGACACCTCGATCCTAAAGGACCAGGATTGGTCCCTATATCCAGAAACTTCCATCCCAAAGGACCAGGGTGGGACCCCATATCCGGACACCTCGATCCCAAAGGACCAGGATGGGTTCCCATATCCAGACATCCTGATCCCAAAAGTCCAGGATGGGTCCCCATATCCAGATGCCTCAATCCCATATCCAGATGCCTCAATCCCAAAGGACCAGACTCCCGACTCCCCATAGCCCAGGACCCATCACAGCCCCAGAGCTCTGTGCCCCCCATAACCCCCACCCCCACTTCCCACACCCCCAGCAATGCCGGCGGGGCCCCACAGAGGCCCCACTGATGTCGCTTCCTCCCCACCCGCATCCCCCACATCCGGGCGCCCGTTCCCATCGTCCCCCGCGATCTGTGGGGCGCAGGCGCAGCACCGCTCCCAACGCTTCCGGACCCCACAGACCCCAGGCCCACCCCGGGCCCTGTGCCCACGGATCCCCCACGGCCCCGGGGGGTCCCCGAGACCACCGGGCCCTCCCCAAAGGTGGGTGTGGGGTGGGGAGGAACGCATCGCGGTCGGTTCCTATCGGGATCCGGTGGTGGTGGTGGGAAGGGGAAGGTCGTGGTTGGTCCTTCCCACAGCCGCGGGGACTCAGCGCCATTGTCCTGTGGGGAGGAAGGACCCCTTCTGCTGTGGGGTTGAAGTGATCCCACCACGATCCTACATCCAGTGGATCCATCCGGTGATCCCAAAGGGACCCCACCTCCATCGGATCCATCCAGAGTGATCCCAAAGGGACCCCATCTCCATTGGCTCCATCCAGAGTGATCCCAACGGGACCCCATCTCCATTGGCTCTATCCAGAAGAGATCCCACCACGATCCTACATCCAGTGGATCCACCCAGTGATCCCAAAGGGACCCCATCTCCATTGGCTCCATCCAGAGTGATCCCAAAGGGACCCCATCTCCATTGGCTCTATCCAGAGTGATCCCAAAGGGACCCCATCTCCATTGGCTCTATCCAGAAGAGATCCCACCACGATCCTACATCCAGTGGATCCACCCAGTGATCCCAAAGGGACCCCATCTCCATTGGCTCCATCCAGAGTGATCCTAAAGGGACCCCATCTCCATTGGATCCATCCAGAGTGATCCCACCACGATCCTACATCCATCGGATCCATCCGGTGATCCCAAAGGGACCCCATCTCCATTGGCTCCATCCAGAGTGATCCCAACAGGACCCCATCTCCATCGGATCCATCCAGAGTGACCCCACCGAGACCCCATCGCCATTGGATCCATCCAGAGTGATCCCAACAGGACCCCATCTCTATCGGATCCATCCAGAGTGATCCCAACGGGACCCCATCTCCATCAGATCCATCCTGAGTGATCCCAAAGGGACCCCATCTCCATTGGCTCCATCCAGAGTGATCCCACCACAATCCTACATCCATCGGATCCATCCAGAGTGATCCCAAAGGGACCCCATCTCCATCAGATCCATCCAGAGTGATCCCACCACGATCCTACATCCATCAGCTCCTTCAACCTGGGATCCCACCACGATCCCATCTCTATCGTCTCCTCCCAGCTGTGATCCCACCACAACCCCATACCCTTCATCTCCTTCTGGAAGTGATCCCAACTCCTTCCTATACCCAACGGAATGTTCCAGAGGTGACCCCAATACTACGTCCTTCCCAAGGTGACCTACGGGGATCCCATCTCCATCCACTCCTTCCAGATGTGACCCCACCAGGACCCCATAACCACCACCTCCTTCCAGAAGTGATCCCACCAAGACCCTTTATCCGTCTTTTCTTCTGGAAGTGACCCACCAGGACCCCACACCCGCCGCCTCCATCCCAAAGCGACCCACCAGGATCCCATCTCCATCAGCTCTTTCCATCTGTGACCCCACCAGGACCCCATAACCACCACCTCCTTCCAGAAGTGACCCCACCGGGACCCCATAACCACTTCTCCCCCCCAGAGGGACCCACCAGGATCTCATCTCCATCGTCTCCTTCCAGAAGTGACCCCACTGGGACCCCACAACCACTTCTCCCCCCCATAGGGACCCACCAGGACCTCATCTCCATCGTCTCCTTCCAGAAGTGATCCACAACAACCCCATATCCATCTTTTCTTCCAGAAGTCATCCACCGGGACCCCATATCCACCACATCCTTCCAGAAGTGACCCATCGGGACCCCGTATCCATCGCTTCCATCCATCCGTGACCCCACTGAGACCCCACACCCGCCTCCTCTTCCCCGAAGCGACCCCCCGTTTGTCCCCATGGAGGTGTGGAGGCAGTGCGCCCACTGGTTGGTGGCAGCACGAGTGCTCCCGGCGGGTCACCGTGCCAGCAGCCCCACGGGACAGGTGTGGGACCTGGCGCAGGCGCTGAGGGATGGGGTCCTCCTCTGTCACCTCCTCAACGCCCTCCTGCCCAACGCTGTGCCCCCCCGGGACATCTGCCCCCGTCCCCAAATGTCACAGGTGAATAACTCATGGGGTAGGGGGGTGGAATAAAGGGTAGAACTGCCCTACCAGGGAGGGGTAGATGGGGGAAGGGGGGGGGGTGTAAATGAGAGAGTTGTTGCCCCAGGTGGGGGTAAATGGAGGGCTGGCTGCTCCAGGGAGGGGTATTTGGGGAGGAAGGTGCCCCAGGGAGGGGGGATTGGGGAGGAAGGTGCCCCAGGGAGGGGTAGCTGGGGAGGAAGGTGCCCCAGGGAGGGGTACGTAGGGAGGAAGGTGCCCCAGGGAGGGGTACGTGGGGAGGAAGGTGCCCCAGGGAGGGGTAGCTGGGGGAAGGGGGGGGTGTAAATGAGAGAGTTGTTGCCCCAGGTGGGGGTAAATGGAGGGCTGGCTGCTCCAGGGAGGGGTATTTGGGGAGGAAGGTGCCCCAGGGAGGGGTATTTGGAGAAGAAGGCGCCCCAGGGAGGGGTATTTGGAGAAGAAGGCACCCCAGGGAGGGGTATTTGGGGAGGAAGGTGCCTCAACTGGGTTGACATTGACGGTTGGGTTGACGGTGACTGTTGGGGTGACAATGACCTTTGGGGTGACATTGGGGTGACAACGAACATTGGGGTGACATTGGGGTGACAACGAACATTGGGGTGACATTGACTGTTGGGGTGACAATGACCATTGGGGTGACATTGGGGTGACGTTGATGGTTGGGTTGACGGTGACTGTTGGGTTGACAATGACCTTTGGGGTGACATCGGGGTGACATTGACTGTTGGGGTGACAATGACCTTTGGGGTGACATCGGGGTGACATTGGCGGTTGGGTTGACGGTGACTGTTGGGGTGACAATGACCTTTGGTGTGACATTGGGTTGACAACGACCATTGGGGTGACATTGACTGTTGGGGTGACAATGACCATTGGGGTGACATCGGGGTGACGTTGACGGTTGGGTTGACGGTCACTGTTGGGGTGACAATGACCTTTGGGGTGACATTGGGGTGACATTGACGGTTGGGTTGACGGTGACTGTTGGGGTGACAATGATCTTTGGGGTGACATCGGGGTGACATTGACGGTTGGGGTGACAACAACCAGAGTCACAACGGTAACGATGATGATGACGGTGCTGTGATGAAGGGTGACGGTGACACAGACAGAATTGGCGACAGTGACAACAGTGCCAATGGCGGCGACAGTGATAGTGGGTATGAGTGACGGTGGTGATGATGGTGATGATGATGGTGATGGTGATGATGGTGATGATGATGGTGATGGTGATGGTGATGGGGTTGGTGATGGTGATGGTGATGATGATGATGGTGATGACGATGATGACGGTGGTGATGATGATGATGGCAATGGTGGTGATCATGGTGATGATGATGGCGATGATGGCGATGACGGTGGTGATGATGATGATGGTGATGAAGATGGTGTTGACGATGGTGATGATGATGGCGATGATGGTGATGATGATGGCGATGATGATGGTGATGGTGATGGTGATGGTGATGGTTGTGATGATGGTGTTGATGATGATGATGGCGATGATGATGATGGTGGCGATGATGATGGTGATGGTGATGATGATGGTGATGGTTGTGATGATGGTGTTGATGATGATGGTGGTGGTGATGATGATGATGATGATGGCAATGAGGATGGCGATGATGATGATGATGACGATGATGATGATGATGGTGATGGTGATGATGATGGCGATGATGATGATGGTGATGGTGATGATGATGGCGATGATGGTGATGATGATGGCGATGATGATGGTGATGGTGATGGTGATGGTGATGGTTGTGATGATGGTGTTGATGATGATGATGGCGATGATGATGATGGTGGCGATGATGATGGTGATGGTGATGATGATGGTGATGGTTGTGATGATGGTGTTGATGATGATGGTGGTGGTGATGATGATGATGATGATGGCAATGAGGATGGCGATGATGATGATGATGACGATGATGATGATGATGGTGATGGTGATGATGATGGCGATGATGATGATGGTGATGGTGATGATGATGGCGATGATAGTGATGATGATGATGATGATGATGATGATGGTGGTGATGATGATGATGATGATGGCAATGAGGATGGCAATGATGATGATGATGCCGATGATGATGATAATGGCGATGATTATGATGATGGCGATGATGATGATGGCAATGATAGTGATGATGGTGATGATGATGATGATGATGATGATTGCGATGATGATGATGATGGCGATGATGATGATGGCGGTGATGATGATGATGATGATGATGGCGGTGATGATGGCGATGATAGTGATGATGGTGATGATGATGATGGAGGTGATGGCGATGATGATGGTGATGATGATGGCGATGATGATGATGATGGTGATGGTGATGATGATGGCGATGATGATGACGGTGGCGATGATGATGATGGCGATGATGATGGCGATGATGATGATGATGATGATGATGGCGATGATGATGATGGCAATGATGATGATGGCGATGATGATGATGGTGTTGATGATGATGATGTTGGTGATGATGATGGTGGTGGTGATGATGATGATGATGATGGCGGTGATGATGATGGCGATGATGATGATGATGGCGATGATGATGACGGTGGCGATGATGATGATGGCGATGATGATGATGATGGCGATGATGGTGGTGATGATGGTGATGATGGTGTTGATGATGATGATGGTGGTTGTGGTGGTGATGTTGGTGGTGATAATGGCGATGACGGTGATGAAGATAATGATGATGATGATGGCGATGATGATGATGGCGATGATGATGGTGATGGCGATGATGATGATGATGATGATTGCGATGATGATGATGATGGCAATGATGATGATGGTGATGGTGATGATGATGATGATGGTGGTGATGATGATGATGGTGATGATGATGATGATGGCGATGATGATGATGGTGTTCATGATGATGATGGTGGTGATGGTGGTGTTGATGATGGCGATGATGGTGATGATGATGGTGATGATGGTGGTGGTGGTGATGGTGATGATGATGATGATGGCGATGATGATGGTGATGATGATGATGGTGGTTATGATGGTGACGATGGTGATGGCGATGGTGATGATGATGATGGTGATGATGATGATGATGGTGATGATGATGGCGATGATGATGACGGTGGCGATGATGATGATGGCGATGATGATGATGACAATGATGATGATGATGGCGATGATGATGATGACGATGATGATGATGATGGCGATGATGATGACGGTGGCGATGATGATGATGGCGATGATGATGATGATGATGGCGATGATGGTGGTGATGATGGCGATGATGGTGTTGATGATGATGATGGTGGTTGTGGTGGTGATGTTGGTGGTGATAATGGCGATGACGGTGATGATGATAACGATGATGATGATGGCGATGATGATGATGGCGATGATGATGATGATGATGATGGTGGTGATGATGATGATGGTGATGATGATGATGATGGCGATGATGATGATGGTGTTCATGATGATGATGGTGGTGATGGTGGTGTTGATGATGGCGATGATGGTGATGATGATGATGATGGTGATGATTATGATGATGGTGATGATGATGATGGTGGTGATGATGATGATGGCGATGATGATGATGATGATGGCGATGATGGTGGTGATGATGGTGATGATGGTGTTGATGATGATGATGGTGGTTGTGGTGGTGATGTTGGTGGTGATAATGGCGATGACGGTGATGATGATAATGATAGTGGTGATGATGATGGTGATGGTTGTGATGATGGTGTTGATGATGATGATGGTGGTGGTGATGATGATGATGATGATGGTGGTGATGATGATGGCGATGATGATGATGATGATGGCGATGATGATGATGGCGATGATGATGATGGCGATGATGATGATGATGGTGATGATTATGATGATGGCGATGATGATGATGATGATGGCGATGATAGTGATGATGGTGATGATGATGGCGATGATGATGGGGACGATGATGATGATGGCGATGATGATGATGATGGCGATGATGCTGATTGCGATGATGATGATGATGGCGATGATGATGATGGCGGTGATGATTATGATGATGATGATGGCGATGATGATGGCGATGATAGTGATGATGGTGTTGATGATGATGATGGTGGTTGTGGTGGTGATGTTGGTGGTGATAATGGCGATGACGGTGATGATGATAATGATAGTGGTGATGATGATGGTGATGGTTGTGATGATGGTGTTGATGATGATGATGGTGGTGGTGATGATGATGATGATGATGGTGGTGATGATGATGGCGATGATGATGATGGCGATGATGATGATGGCGATGATGATGATGATGGTGATGATTATGATGATGGCGATGATGATGATGATGATGGCGATGATAGTGATGATGATGATGATGATGGCGATGATGATGGGGACGATGATGATGATGGCGATGATGATGATGATGGCGATGATGATGATTGCGATGATGATGATGATGGCGATGATGATGATGGCGGTGATGATTATGATGATGATGATGGCGATGATGATGGCGATGATAGTGATGATGGTGATGATGATGATGGAGGTGATGGCGATGATGATGGTGATGATGATGGCGATGATGATGATGGTGATGGCGATGATGATGATGGTGATGGCGATGATGATGATGATGATGGCGATGATGATGATGATGATGATGATGATGATGATGATGGCGATGATGATGATGATGATGATGACGACGGTGACGGCGACGGAGGGGACAGCGGCGGTGGCAGCTGCCGGCAGCGGTGACCCGCGGGGTGTTGGTGACGCTGAGGTCTTCCACCGCAGTTCCTGTGCCTGAGGAACATCCGCACCTTCCTGACCGCCTGCGCCGACAAATTCGGGCTCCCCAAACATCGCCTCTTCGGGGCCTTCGACCTCTTTGACGTTCAGGATTTCGGGAAGGTGGGATGCGGGCGTTGGGGTCGGGTTTGGGGACAGCCCGGGGGTCGGTCGCCCCCTCCCGGTGACCCATCTCTGCCCTCAGGTGATCGACACTCTGTCCACGCTGTCCTGGACCCACATCGCACAGAGCAAAGGCTTCACGTGAGGGCGGGGGTCCCATTCCCCATATCAATGGGTTTCGGGTTCCCAACCCTATTGGGTTCAGGTCCTCAATCCCATAGGGCCCACATCCCCAGCCCCATGGGCCCGTGTCTCCAGCCCCATAGGATTTAGATCCCCCACTCTATAGGGCTCAGGTCCCCAATCCCATGGGACTAAGATCCTGAACCCCATGGGACCCATGTTCCCAACCCCGTGGGACCCATGTCCCCAACCCCATGGACCCATATCCCCAACCCCATGGGACCCATATCCCCAGCCCCATGGGAGCCATATCCCCAACCCCATGGGACCGAGATCCTCCAACATCCTGGAAGCCAGATCCCCCAATCCCATGGGACCCAGATCCCACAAACCCATGGGATCCACCTGTCCTGTTCCCATGGGACCGAGACCCCCCAGCCCCATAGGACCCATATCCCCAACCCCATGGGACCCATGTTCCCAACCCCATAGGACCCATGTCCCCAACCCCATGGGACCCATATCCCCAACCCCATGGGACCCATGTTCCCAACCCCATGGACCCATATCCCCAACCCCATGGGACCCATGCTCCCAACCCCATGGGACCCATATCCCCAACCCTATGGGACCCGTGTTCCTTAACCCCATAGGGCCCAGAACCTCAACCCCATGGGATCTAGGTCCTCAACCCCATGGGTCCCATATCTCCAGCCCTATGGACCCACATCCCCAGCCCCATGGGCCCGTGTCTCCAGCCCCATAGGATTTAGATCCCCCACTCTATAGGGCTCAGGTCTCCAATCCCATGGGACCCATATCCTGAACCCCATGGGACCCATGTTCCCAACCCCACGGACCCATATCCCCAGCCCCATGGGACCCATATCCCCAACCCCATGGGACCCATATCCCCAGCCCCATGGGACCCATATCCCCAACCCCATGGACCCATATCCCCAACCCTATGGGACCCGTGTTCCTTAACCCCATAGGGCCCAGAACCTCAACCCCATGGGATCTAGGTCCTCAACCCCATGGGTCCCATATCTCCAGCCCTATGGACCCACATCCCCAGCCCCATGGGCCCGTGTCTCCAGCCCCATAGGATTTAGATCCCCCACTCTATAGGGCTCAGGTCTCCAATCCCATGGGACCCATATCCTGAACCCCATGGGACCCATATCCCCAACCCCATGGACCCATATCCCCAACCCCATGGGACCCATATCCCCAACCCCATGGGACCCATGTTCCCAACCCCATGGGACCCATATCCCAACCCCACGGGACCCATATCCCCAACCCCATGGACCCATATCCCCAACCCCACGGGACCCATATCCCCAACCCCATGGGACCCATGTTCCCAACCCCACGGGACCCATATCCTCAACCCCATGGGACCCGTGTTCCTTAACCCCATAGGGCCCAGAACCTCAACCCCATGGGATCTAGGTCCTCAACCCCATGAGTCCCATATCTCCAGCCCTATGGACCCACATCCCCAGACCCATGGGCCCGTGTCTCCAGCCCCATAGGATTTAGATCCCCCACTTTATAGGGCTCAGGTCTCCAATCCCATGGGACTAAGATCCTGAACCCCATGGGACCCATATCCCCAACCCCATGGACCCATATCCCCAGCCCCATGGGACTAAGATCCTGAACCCCATGGGACCCATGTTCCCAACCCCATGGGACCCAGATCCCCCAATCCCATGGGACCCAGATCCCACAAACCCATGGGATCCACCTGTCCTGTTCCCATGGGACCGAGACCCCCCCCGGCCCCATAGGACCCACATCCCTGACCCCATAGGGCTCAGACTGTGTCCCCCACACAGACCTTTCCCCACTGAGGACTGCGTTGGGGACGATGAGATCTACAGTGGTCTCTCAGACCTCATTGAGTGAGTGGGGCGGAGTGGGGGGGAGTTGGGATTACTTTGTAGGATTTGGGGGATATTTGGGGTCGTTTGGGGGTTATTTTGGGGGCGGTTTGTGGGGTTGGTTTGTTGGGTTTGGAGGACATTTTGGGAGCGATTTTGGGGGTTCTTTTGTGGGGTTTGGGGGATATTTGGGACATTTTGGTGTTGCTTTGTTGGGTTTGGGGCTATTTGGGGGCATTTTGGGGTCTTTTTTAGGATTTGGAGTTATCTTGGAGGTTTTGGGTGATATTTTGGGGTTGTTTTGGGGTCGTCTTGGAGGATTTGGGGGTTATTTTGAGTCCTTTTGGGGTTATCTTGAAGGGTTTGTGGGATATTCGGGTCAGTATTGGGGTTATTTTGGGGTGGTTTTGGGGGTTCTTTTGTGGGGTTTGGGGGATATTTTGGGGTGGTTTGGGGGATTCTTTTGTAGGGTTTGGGGATATTTTGGGGTGGTTTGGGGGGTTCTTTTGTGGGGTTTGGGGGATATTTTGGGGTGGTTTTGGGGATTCTTTTGTAGGGTTTGGGGAGTATTTTGGAGTGGTTTGGGGTATTCTTTTGTAGGATTTGGGGGATATTTTGGGGTTGTTTGGGGGGATTCTTTTGTAGGATTTGGGGGGTATTTTGGGGTGGTTTTGGGCGATTCTTTTGTAGGGTTTGGGGGGTATTTGGGGGTGGTTTTGGGGATTCTTATGTGGGGTTTGGGGGATATTTTGGGGTGGTTTGAGGGTTCTTTTGGGGATTCTTTTGTGGGGGTTGGGGGATATCTTGGGGTGGTTTGGGGGGTATTTTGGGGTGGTTTGGGGGATTCTTTTGTGGGGTTTGGGGAATATTTTGGGGTGGTTTTGGGGATTCTTTTGTAGGGTTTGGGGATATTTTGGGGTTTGGGGGGGAATATTTTGGGGTAGTTTGGGGGATTCTTTTGTAGGGTTTGGGGGGTATTTTGGGGTGGTTTGGGGGGATTCTTTTGTGGGGTTTGGGGGATATTTTGGGGTTTGGGGGGGATATTTTGGGGTAGTTTGGGGCATTCTTTTGTAGAGTTTGGGGGGTATTTTGGGGTGGTTTTGGGCGATTCTTTTGTAGGGTTTGGGGGATATTTTGGGGTGGTTTTGGGGATTCTTTTGTGGGGTTTGGGGGATATTTTGGGGTGGTTTTGGGGGTTCTTTTGTGGGGTTTGGGGGGTATTTGGGGACTTATTTTGGGATCACGCTGTAGGGTATGTGGGATATTTGGTGTAGGTTTGGGGGTGGTGTTGTGGGATGGGGGGGTTACCAACCTGTCCCCCCAACAGTGACACAGTGGAGGATGACGACGACCTCTACGACTGCGTCGAGGCCGAAGGGGACGACGGGGACGACATCTATGAGGACCTGATGAGGGTGGAGGTCCCCCCGTCCGCTGTGAGCGCCGCCCCCACAAACCCCGGCTGTGGGGTCCCCATCTGTGGGGTCGCCGTGTCCCCCCCCCCCCCCCAATGAGGACATGGGTGTCCCCCACAGAGGGTGGAGGTGGACCGGAGGCAGTGCTGCCTTCAGGAGCTGCGGCAGACGGAGGAGAAATACACCGAGACCCTCGAGTCCATCTGCACGGTGGGGGGTGTGGGGCCATGGGGTTGGTTATGGGGTCACGAGGGGGTGTGGGGTCATGGGGGGTATGGGGGGGTATGGGGGGTATGGGGGGATGTGGGGTCATGAGGGGGTGTGGGGTCATGGGGGGGTATGGGGGATGTGGGGTCACGAGGGTGTGTGGGGTCATGGGGTTGGTTATGGGGTCACGAGGGGGTGTGGGGTCATGGGGGGTATGGGGGGGTATGGGGGGATGTGGGGTCATGGGGGGGTATGGGGGATGTGGGGTCACGAGGGGGTGTGGGGGATGTGGGGTCATGAGGAGGTGTGGGGTCATGTGGGGGTATGGGGGGATATGGGGTCATGGGGGGGTATGGGGGATGTGGGGTCACGAGGGGGTGTGGGGTCATGGGGGGGTATGGGGGGATATGGGGTCATGGGGGGGTATGGGGGATGTGGGGTCATGAGGGGGTGTGGGGTCATGGGGGGGTATGGGGTCATGAGGGAGGATATGGGGTCATGGGAGATATGGGGGTATATGGGGCCATGGGGTTGGTTATGGGGTCATGAGGGGGTGTGGGGTCATGGGGGGGTATGGGGGGATATGGGGTCATGGGGGGGTATGGGGGATGTGGGGTCATGAGGGGGTGTGGGGTCATGGGGGGGCATGGGGTCATGGGGTTGGTTATGGGGTCACGAGGGGGTGTGGGGTCATGGGGGGTATGGGGGGGTACGGGGGGATGTGGGGTCATGAGGGGGTATGGGGGATGTGGGGTCACGAGGGGGTGTGGGGTCATGGGGGGGTATGGGGTCATGAGGGAGGATATGGGGTCATGGGAGATATGGGGGTATATGGGGTCATGGGGTTGGTTATGGGGTCATGAGGGGGTGTGGGGTCATGGGGGGGTATGGGGGGATATGGGGTCATGGGGGGGTATGGGGGATGTGGGGTCACGAGGGGGTGTGGGGTCATGGGGGGGTATGGGGTCATGGGGTTGGTTATGGGGTCACGAGGGGGTGTGGGGTCATGGGGGGGCATGGGGGGATATGGGGTCATGAGGGGGGATATGGGGTCATGAGGGGGTGTGGGGTCATGGGGGGTGTGGGTTCATGGGAGGTATGAGAGAAGGGGATATGGGGCCATGGGGGGTTATGGGGTCATGAGGGGGTGTGGGGTCATGGGGGGTGTGGGTTCATGGGAGGTATGAGAGAAGGGGATATGGGGCCATGGGGGGTTATGGGGTCATGACGGGGTGTGGGGTCATGGAAGGTATGGGGGGATATGGGGTCATGGGGTTGGTTATGGGGTCACGAGAGGGTGTGGGGTCATGGGGGGATATGGGGTCACGGGAGGTATGGAGGGATATGGGGTCATGGGGTTGGTTATGGGGTCACGAGGGGGTGTGGCGTCATGGGGGGGTATGGGGGGATATGGGAAGATATGGGGTCATGGGGGGGTTATGGGAGACGTGGGGGATGTGGGGCCATCGAGGGGTGTGGGGGATATGGGGGATTTGGGATCACAGGGGGAAACGGGGGGATATGGGGGGTCTACGGGGTCGTGGGGGGATATGGGAGGGGATGTGGGGTCGTGGGGGGATATGGGGACACGGGGAGGTGAGTGGGGTGCGGGGATGGGGGCCCTCCAGCGCCTGCAGTGCTCCTTCCCAGTGCTCCCAGTAATCCCAGTGCTCCCAGTAATCCCAGTGCTCCCAGTAATCCCAGTGCCCCACAGCACTTCCTGCGGCCGCTGCGGCACTTCCTGCAGCCTCAGGACCTGGAGAGCGTCTTCATCAACATCGAGGTGCCCACTCACACCAGTAACCCCCCCACTCACACCAGTAACCCTCCCAGTCACACCAGTAACCCCCCCACTCACACCAGTAACCCTCCCAGTTACCCCAGTATCCCTCCCAGTCACACCAGTAACCCCCCCACTCACACCAGTATCCCTCCCAGTCACACCAGTAACCCTCCCAGTTACCCCAGTATCCCTCCCAGTCACACCAGTAACCCCCCCACTCACACCAGTAACCCTCCCAGTCACACCAGTAACCCTCCCAGTTACCCCAGTATCCCTCCCAGTTACACCAGTAACCCTCCCAGTCACACCAGTATCCCTCCCAGTCACACCAGAAACCCTCCCAGTTACACCAGTAACCCTCCCAGTCACACCAGTAACCCTCCCAGTCACACCAGTAACTCTCCCAGTTACCCCAGTAACCCTCCCAGTCACACCAGTAACCCTCCCAGTTACACCAGTAACCCTCCCAGTTACCCCAGTAACCCCCCCACTCACACCAGTAACCCCCCCAGTCACACCAGTAACCCTCCCAGTTACACCAGTAACCCTCCCAGTTACCCCAGTAACCCCCCCACTCACACCAGTATCCCTCCCAGTCACACCAGTAACCCTCCCAGTCACACCAGTAACCCTCCCACTCACATCAGTATCCCTCCCAGTTACCCCAGCATCCCTCCCAGTTACCCCAGTAACCCTCCCAGTCACACCAGTAACCCCTTCCAGGGCTCCCAGTATCCCTCCCAGTCACACCAGTAACCCCCCCAGTCACACCAGTAACCCTCCCAGTTACCCCAGTAACCCCCCCAGTCACACCAGTAACCCCCCCAGTCACACCAGTAACCCTCCCAGTTACCCCAGTAACCCTCCCAGTTACCCCAGTATCCCTCCCAGTTACACCAGTATCCCTCCCAGGGCTCCCAGTATCCCTCCCAGTCACACCAGTAACCCTCCCAGTTACCCCAGTAACCCTCCCAGTCACACCAGTAACCCCCCCAGTCACACCAGTAACCCTCCCAGTCACACCAGTAACCCTCCCAGTTACCCCAGTATCCCTCCCAGTCACACCAGTATCCCTCCCAGTCACACCAGTAACCCCCCCAGTCACACCAGTAACCCCTTCCAGGGCTCCCAGTATCCCTCCCAGTCACACCAGTAACCCTCCCAGTTACACCAGTAACCCCTTCCAGGGCTCCCGGTATCCCTCCCTGGTCCTATTAAACCCAGTTACCACTCCCAGTATCATCCCAGTGCTCCCAGTTACCCCCTCCCACTGCTCCCAGTATCCCTCCCTCACCAGTAACCCCCAGTTATACCTCCCAGTATCATCCCAGTGCTCCCAGTCACCCCTCCCAGTGCTCCCAGTATCCTTCCCCCACCAGTAACCCCCAGTTACGCCTCCCAGTGCTCCCAGTAAGTTCAGTGACCCCCAGTTACCCCTCCCAGTATCATCCCAGTGCTCCCAGTTACCCCTCCCACTGCTCCCAGTAACTGCAGTAACCCCCAGTTACCCCTCCCAGTATCATCCCAGTGCTCCCAGTCACCCCCTCCCAGTGCTCCCAGTATCCCTCCCTGGCCCCAGTAACCCCCAGTTACCCCTCCCAGTATCATCCCAGTGCTCCCAGTTACCCCTCCCAGTACTCCCAGTACCACCCTCCTTCCCCTGTAGCCACAGTATTGGGGTCCCAAAGTGGGGGGGGGGGGAGGGGGGGTCGACTCAAACGGGGTCTTTGGGGGGGGGGGGGGGGGGGGGGGGGACCCATTTTGGCCCTGACCCCCCCCGACCCCCCCCACCCCCCCCAGGAGCTGCTGCAGCTGCACCGCCTCTTCCTGGGAGAACTGCGGGGGGCGTTGGGGGGGGGCCGGGGGGGGGCGAGGGCTGCCCCCCCTCTTCTTGGCCTACAAGGAGAGGTGAGGGATGGGGGGGGTCCTGGGGGGCACTGGGAGGCACTGGGGGGGCATTGGGAGGGTCCTGGGAGGCGCTGGGAGGCACTGGGGGGGGGGGGGGTTGTGGGGGCACTGGGAGGGTCCTGGGGGGCACTGGGAGGCACTGGGGGGGCATTGGGGGGGCACTGGGGGGGTCCTGGGGGGCACTGGGAGGCACTGGGGGGCATTGGGGGGGTCCTGGGGGGCACTGGGAGGCGCTGGGGGGGCACTGGGGGGGCACTGGGGGGCACTGGGAGGCACTGGGGGGGGGGCTGTGGGGGAATGGGGGATTCTGAGAGGGGGTCTTGGAGGGCACTGGGAGACAGTGGGGGGGGTCCTGCGGGGTACCAGGGACATTGGGGGGCAATGGGGGGGTCCTGGGGGGCACTGGGAGGCACTGGGGGGGCACTGGGGGGGCATTGGGGGGGTCCTGGTGGGCACTGGGAGGCACCGGGGGGGGGTTGTGGGGGAATGGGGGGGTCCTGGGGGGCACTGGGAGGCACTGGGGGGGCATTGGGGGGGTCCTGGGAGGCGCTGGGAGGCACTGGGGGGGGGTTGTGGGGGAATGGGGGGGATTCTGAGCAGGGGGTCTTTGGGGGGGGGGCACGGGGGAGCAGTGGGGGGGTTCTGGGGGGCACTGGGGGGCAATGGGGGGGAAATGGGGGGAATGAGGGGGGGGCACTGGGGGGGGTGTTCTGGGGGGGCACTGGGGGACCCTGGGGGGGGGTTGTGGGGGAATGGGGGGGATTCTGAGCAGTGGGTCTTGGAGGGGGGGGGTCCTGAGGGGTACCAGGGGGCACTGGGGGGGTCCTGGGGGGGTCCTGGGGGGCGCTGGGGGGGCATTGGGGGGGTCCTGGGGGGCACTGGGAGGCACTGGGGGGACACTGGGAGGGTCCTGGGGGGCACTGAGAGGCACTGAGAGGGCACTGGGGGGTCCTGGGAGGCGCTGGGGGGGCACTGGGGCGGTCCTGGGGGGGTTCTGGGAGGCACTGGGGGACACTGGGGGGGGGGTTGTGGGGGAATGGGGGGGATTTTGAGCAAGGGGTCTTGGGGGGGGGGGCACTGGGAGCAGTGGGGGACACTGAGGAGGGGTTCCTGGGGGCACTGGGGGGGCAATGGGGGGGAAATGGGGGGAATGAGGGGGGGGCAGTGGGGGGGTGTTCTGGGGGGGCACTGGGGGGCCCTGGGGGGGTGTTCTGGGGGGCAATGGGCTGAGGGGGGGTTGTGGGAGAATGGGGGGGTTCTGAGAGGGGGTCTTGGAGGGCACTGGGAGACAGTGGGGGGGGCCTGAGGGGTACCAGGGGGCACTGGGGGGCACTGGGAGGCGCTGGGGGGGCATTGGGGGGATCCTGGGGGGCACTGGGAGGCACTGGGGGGGCACTGGGGGGGCACTGGGGGGGTCCTGGGAGGCACTGGGGGACACTGGGGGGCACTGGGGGGGTCCTGGAGGGTACTGGGAGGCACTGGGGGTCCTGGGGGGTCCTGGGGGGGTCCTGGGGGGCGCTGGGGGGGCACTGGGGCGGTCCTGGGGGGTACTGGGAGGCAGTGGGGGGGGTTGTGGGGGAATGGGGGGGATTCTGAGCAGGGTTTTTTTGGGGGGGGGGCACTGGGGGGCAATGGGGTGGATTTGGGGGGAATGAGGGGGGGGTCCTGAGAGGGGGTGCTGGGGAGAGACACTGGGGGGTCCAAATCCTCCCGTTTGGGTTCCAGCTGTGGGGTTCGGGGACGTTTGGGGTTCGGTGCCGTTTGGGGTCATTTGGGGTTCGGTGCCGTTTGGGGTTCGGGGCCGTTTGGGGTCATTTGGGGTTCGGTGCCGTTTGGGGTCATTTGGGGTTCGGGGCCGTTTGGGGTCATTTGGGGTTCGGTGCCATTTGGAGTTCGGGGCCGTTTGGGGTCATTTGGGGTTCGGGGCCGTTTGGGGTTCGGGGCCGTTTGGGGTCATTTGTGGTTCAGGGCCGTTTGGGGTCATTTGGGGTTCGGGGCCGTTTGGGGTTCGGGGCCGTTTGGGGTCATTTGTGGTTCGGTGCCGTTTGTGGTTCGGGGCCGTTTGGAGCCGTTTG
This sequence comes from Gallus gallus, assembly GCF_016699485.2. Lineage (NCBI taxonomy): Eukaryota > Metazoa > Chordata > Aves > Galliformes > Phasianidae > Gallus > Gallus gallus. Next base: position 120,547 of record NC_052561.1, on the reverse strand, counting down.
GGGTTCGGGGCCGTTTGGGGTCATTTGGGGTCCGGGACTGTTTGGGGTCCGGGGCCGTTTGGGGTCATTTGGGGTTCGGGGCTGTTTGAGGTCATTTGGGGTTCGGTGCCGTTTGGGGTTCGGGGCCGTTTGGGGCCGTTTGGGGTTCGGGGCCGTTTGGGGTCATTTGGGGTTCGGTGCCGTTTGGGGTTCGGGGCCGTTTGGGGTCATTTGGGGTCCGGGTCCGTTTGGGGTCATTTGGGGTTCGGTGCCGCTTGTGGTTCAGGGCCGTTTGGAGCCGTTTGGGGTTTGGGGCCGTTTGGGGTCATTTGGGGTTCGGGGCTGTTTGAGGTCATTTGGGGTTCGGTGCCGTTTGGGGTTCGGGGCCGTTTGGGGCCGTTTGGGGTTCGGGGCCGTTTGGGGTCATTTGGGGTTCGGTGCCGTTTGGGGTTCGGGGCTGTCTGGGGCTGTTTGGGGTTTGGTGCCGTTTGGGGTTCGGGGCCGTTTGGGGTCATTTGGGGTTCGGTGCCGTTTGGGGTCCGGGGCCATTTGGGGTCATTTGTGGTTCGGGGCTGTTTGGGGTTCGGGGCCGTTTGGGGCCGTTTGGGGTTCGGGGCCGTTTGGGGTCCGGGGCCGTTTGGGGTCATTTGGGGTCCGGGGCCGTTTGGGGTCATTTGGGGTTATTTGGGGCCCTTTTGGCCCCGCAGGTTTCTGCTGTACGGCCGCTACTGCAGTCAGGTGGAGGCGGCAGCGCGGAGGTTGGATCAGCTGTCAGCCGGGACCGACATCCGCATGAAGCTGCAGGTGGGGCACTGGGAGCACTGGGAGCACTGGGAGCAGTGGGAGGGGGTACTGGGAGTACTGGGAGCACTGGGAGCACTGGGAGGGGGTATTGGGCTGATACTGGGAGCACTGGGAGCACTGGGAGGGGATACAGAGCTGATACTGGGAGCAGTGGGAAGGGATACTGGGAGCACTGGGAGCACTGGGAGGGGCTATAGGGCTGATACTGGGAGCACTGGGAGCACTGGAAGGGGATACTGGGAGCACTGCGAGCACTGGGAGGGGGTACCGGGAGGACTGGGAGCACTGGGAGGGGCTACAGAGCTGATACTGGGAGCACTGGGGGCACTGGGAGGGGATACTGGGAGCACTGGGAGGGGATACTGGGCTGGTACTGGGAGCACTGGGAGCACTGGGAGCACTGGGAGGTGTTACTGGGAGCCCCCACTGCCCCCATAACCCCACGACCCCTCTGACCCCACAAATCAGCCCATGGCCCCCACACCCCACATGACCCCATGACCTCTTGACCCCATGACCCCCATAACCCCCCACATCCCTCCGACCCTTCTGACCTCCCCTTGACCCCATGACCCCCCCGACCCCCCCGACCCCTGTGACCCCCCATGACCCCCCCATGACCCCCATGACCCCCATGACGCCCTGTGACCCCCATAACCCCCCCAACCACCCCTCATCCCCCACACCCCACAACCCCCATAACCCCCCACATCCCCCCGACTCTTCTGACTCCCCCGTGACCCCATGACCCCCCCGACCCCCGTGACCCCCCGTGACCCCCCCATGACCCCTCATGACCACCCATGACCCCCATGACCCCCCGTGACCCCCCGTGACCCCTCTGATCCCCCCAACCACCCCACATCCCCCAAACCCCATGACCCCCATAACCCCCCACATCCCCCCGACCCCTTTGACCACCTCGTGACCCCATGACCCCCCCGACCCCCGTGACCCTCCGTGACCCCCCCATGACCCCCCCATGACCCCCATGACCCCCATGACCCCCCGTGACCCCCATAACCCCCCCAACCACCCCTCAACCCCCCACACCCCACGACCCCCATAACCCCCCACATCCCTCTGACCCTTCTGACCCCCCCATGACGCCATGACCCCCCCGACCCCCGTGACCCCCCGTGACCCCCCCATGACCCCCCATGACCCCCATGACCCCTGTGACCCCCCCATGACCCCCCATGACTTCCCAAATCACCCCACATCCCCCACACCCCACGACCCCCATAACCCCCCACATCCCCCGACCCTTCTGACCCCCCCTTGACCCCATGACCCCCCCCGACCCCCGTGACCCCCCGTGACCCCCCCGTGACCCCGTGACCCCCCCAGGAATGCTCTCAGAGAGCCAACAACGGCCGCTTCTCCCTGCGGGATCTCCTGATGGTGCCGATGCAGCGGGTGCTGAAGTATCACCTCCTGCTGCAGGTCTGCAATGGGGGGGGGACATGGGGGGCCCTATTGGGGACACCGGGGACATCCCGGGGACAGCCGGGTCCTTTTGGGGTCACCCCGGTCCTTTTGGGGTGGAGGGGTCATCTGGGCCCCATTGGGGACAGCTGGGTCCTTTGGGGTGGGGGACACCCAGGTCCTTTTGGGGTCACCCAGGTCCTTTTGGAGTAGGGGACTCCCAGGTCCTTTGGGGTCATCCATGTCCTTTTGGGGTGGAGGGGTCATCTGGGCCCCATTGGGGACAGCTGGGTCCTTTTAGGATGGGGGACAACCAGGTCCTTTGGGGTCACCTGGGTCCTTTGTGGTCACCCAGGTCCTTTTGGGGTCACCCTGGTCCTTTTAGGATGGGGGACAACCAGGTCCTTTGGGGTCACCTGGGTCCTTTGTGGTCACCCAGGTCCTTTTGGGGTCACCCTGGTCCTTTTGGGGTGGGGGACAACCGGGTCCTTTGGGGTCACCTGGGTCCTTTTGGGGTGGGGGACACCCGGGTCCTTTTGGGGTCACCTGGGTCCTTTGGGTTCACCCGGGTCCTTTTGGGGTGGGGGACACCCAGGTCCTTTGGGGTCACCTGGGTCCTTTTGGGGTCACCCCGGTCCTTTGGGGTGGGGGACACCCGGGTCCTTTGGGGTCATCTGGGTCCTTTTGGGGTGGGGGACACCCAGGTCCTTTGGGGTCACCCAAGTCTTTTTGGGGTGGGGGACAACCAGGTCCATTGGGGTCACCTGGGTCCTTTTGGGGTGGGGGACACCCAGATCCTTTGGGGACAACTGGGACCTTTGGGGTGGGGGACAACCAGGTCCTTTGGGGTCACCTGGGACCTTTTGGGGTCACCCCGGTCTTTTTGGGGTGGAGGGGTCATCTGGGCCCCATTGGGGACAGCTGGGTCCTCTGGGGTGGGGAAGAACCAGGTCCTTTGGGGGTGGGGGACATCCAGGTCCTTTGGGGTCACCTGGGTCCATTTGGGGTCATCTGTGTCCTTTGGGGTGTGGGACAACCGGGTCCTTTGGGGTCACCCGGGTCCTTTTGGGGTGGAGGGGTCATCTGGGCCCCATTGGGGACATCTGGGTCCTTTGGGGTGGGGGATACCCAGGTCCATTGGGGTCACCTGGGTCCTTTTGGGGTCATCTGCATCCTTTGGGGTGGGGGACAACTGGGTCCTTTGGGGTCACCCGGGTCCTTTGGGGTCATCTGCGTCCTTTTGGGGTCATCTGCATCCTTTGGGGTGGGGGACAACCGGGTCCTTTGGGGTCACCTGGGTCCTTTTGGGGACGGATGTGTCCCCCTCCAACCTCTGACCTGTAGTGTCCCCCCCCCCCCCGCCCCATAGGAGCTGGTGAAGCTGACCCCGGATCCATCAGAGCGGGAGCGGCTGCGGGCGGCGCTGGATGCCATGAGGGTGGGGGGTCGTGGGGGGGTCCTGGGCGAAGGCAAAGAGGGGGGGTCCTGGAAGCCAAGAGAGGGTCCTGTGGGGCAAAGAGGGGGGGGTCGTTGGGGGGTCCCGAGGCTTCTGGGACATCGTGGGGGGAGGGGAGGGCTCGTGGAGGATTCTGAGGGGGTCTGGGGGAATTCTGGGGGGGGGTCTTGAGGGCAACTGGGAGAGTTCTGGGGGGGGTCTTATGGGGTCTTGGATGCATTCTGATGGGATGCTGAGGGGTCCTGAGGGGTTTTGGGGGGGGTCTTGGGGTCCTGGGGGTTCCTATGATGATCCAGGGGGGTCTTGGGGGGGGTCTGGGGGAGGGAGGGGGTGGTCCTGAGGGGTCAAATGGGGGTTGTGGGGGGGGGGGTCTTGGGGCACCTCGAAGGTTCTGGGGAGTATGAGAGTGTCACGGGGTGGGGGTGGGGGGGGGTCTTTGGGGTCCGTGGGGGTGGGGGGTGGGGAGAGGGGGGGTGTCTAATTGCTGTCCCCCCCCCCCCCCCAAACTCCCCTCCCACCCAGGACCTGGCACAGTGCGTCAATGAGGTCAAACGGGACAACGAGACCCTAAAGCAGCTCACCAGCATGCAGCTCTGCCTCCACAACATGGTGAGCCCCCCCGACCCCCAAGAACCCCCACCCCCCCCCCCCACCCCCCCACCCCATTAAAACAACCCTCCGCACCAATAAATCAACCCCCCCCCCCCCCAAAAGAGAGCCCCCCTCTCATTATGGCACCTCATTGTGGCGCCTCCCACACCTTCCTCGGCACTCTGGGTGTCCACGACGTCCCCCAACCCTAAATCCTTGGGACCCCTTTGTCCCCCCCCCCCCGACCCCCCCAACCCGTCCCCCCATTCATCCCATTGATGTCCACCACAGCCCCAGTCCTTGGCGCAGTTCGGGCGCCCCAAAATCGATGGGGAGCTGAAGGTGTGCAGCAGTGAGCGGCGCTCCAAGGCAGACAGGTGGGACAGGGGACAGCGAGGGGACACGGGGACACCAATAGGAACGGCGTGGGGACACCAATAGGAACAGCGTGGGGACACCACGGGGATATGGGGACACCAGCGGGAGTGTCATCAGGAGCAGCACGGGGGGGTGGGGACAGCAGGAGGAGTGTGATGGGGACACCACGGGGACACCGATGGGGACACAAGTGGGGACATCGGCGAGCACCACAGGGACACCTATGGGGACACCAGTAGGAACATCATGACATCACCACAGGGACATGGGGACACCCATGGGGACACCATAAAGGACATCATGACAACACCATGGGGACATGGGGACACCATGGGGAGATCAATAGGGACGCCATGGGGACATCAATAGGGACTCCATGGGGACATGGGGACACCCATGGGGACATCAGTAGGGACACCATGGGGACATCAATAGGGACACCATGGGGACACCCATGGGGACATCAATAGGGACACCATGGGGACATGGGGACACCCATGGGGACATCAATAGGGACACCATGGGGACATCAACAGGGACACCATGGGGACACCCATGGGGACATCAATAGGGACACCATGGGGACATGGGGACACCCATGGGGACATCAATAGGGACACCATGGGGACATGGGGACACCCATGGGGGCATCAATAGGGACACCATGGGGACATGGGGACACCCATGGGGACATCAGTAGGGACACCATGGGGACATCAATAGGGACACCCGTGGGGACATCAATAGGGACACCATGGGGACATCAGTAGGGACACCCATGGGGACATCAGGAGGGATGCCATGGGGACATCAACAGGGACACCATGGGGACACCCATGGGGACATCAATAGGGACGCCATGGGGACAGGGGGATGCCATGGGGACAGGGGGATGCCATGGGGACATCAATAGGGACACCATGGGGACATGGGGACACCCATGGGGGCATCAATAGGGACACCATGGGGACATGGGGACACCCATGGGGACATCAGTAGGGACACCATGGGGACACCCATGGGGACATCAATAGGGACACCATGGGGACATCAGTAGGGACACCCATGGGGACATCAGTAGGGACACCATGGGGACATCAATAGGGACACCATGGGGACACCCACGGGGACATCAATAGGGACACCATGGGGACACGGGGACGCCATGGGGACATCAATAGGGACGCCATGGGGACATCAATAGGGACACCATGGGGACACGGGGACGCCATGGGGACATGGGGACACCCATGGGGACATCAGTAGGGACACCCATTGGACATCAATAGGGACACCATGGGGACATGGGGACACCCATGGGGGCACCATAAAGGACATCATGACAACACCATGGGGACATGGGGACACCCATTGGACATCAATAGGGACACCATGGGGACATCAGTAGGGACACCCATGGGGACATCAGTAGGGACACCCATGGGGGCATCAATAGGGACACCATGGGGACACCCATGGGGACATCAATAGGGACACCATGGGGACATCAGTAGGGACACCCATGGGGACATCAATAGGGACACCATGGGGACATCAGTAGGGACACCCATGGGGACATCAATAGGGACGCCATGGGGACAGGGGGACGCCATGGGGACATCAATAGGGACACCATGGGGACATGGGGACACCCATGGGGACATCAATAGGGACACCATGGGGACATGGGGACACCCATGGGGACATCAATAGGGACTCCATGGGGACATGGGGACACCCATGGGGACATCAGTAGGGACACCATGGGGACACCCATGGGGACATCAATAGGGACACCATGGGGACATGGGGACACCCATTGGACATCAGTAGCGACACCATGGGGACATCAATAGGGACACCATGGGGACATCCACGGGGACATCAATAGGGACGCCATGGGGGCAGGGGGACGCCATGGGGACATCAATAGGGACACCATGGGGACATCAGTAGGGACACCCATGGGGACATGGAGACACCCATGGGGACATCAGTAGGGACACCATGGGGACAGGGGGACGCCATGGGGACATCAGTAGGGACACCATGGGGACATCAGTAGGGACACCATGGGGACATGGGGACACCCATGGGGACATCAATAGGGACACCATGGGGACACCCACGGGGACATCAATAGGGACACCATGGGGACATGGGGACACGGGGACACCCACGGGGACATCAATAGGGACACCATGGGGACATCAATAGGGACACCATGGGGACACCCACGGGGACATCAATAGGGACGCCATGGGGACATCAGTAGGGACACCATGGGGACATGGGGACACCCATGGGGACATCAGTAGGGACACCATGGGGACATCAGTAGGGACGCCACGGGGACATCAATAGGGACGCCACGGGGACATCAATAGGGACACCATGGGGACATGGGGACACCCATGGGGACATCAGTAGGGACACCATGGGGACATGGAGACACCCATGGGGACATCAGTAGGGACACCATGGGGACAGGGGGACGCCATGGGGACATCAATAGGGACACCATGGGGACATGGGGACACCCATAGGGGCACCATCAAGGACATCATGCCAACACCACGGGGACACCCATTGGACATCAGTAGGGACACCCATGGGGACATCAGTAAGGACACTATGGGGACGTCAGTAGGGACACCATGGGGACATCAATAGGGACACCATGGGGACACCCACGGGGACATCAATAGGGACGCCATGGGGACATCAGTAGGGATACCATGGGGACACGGGGACGCCATGGGGACATCAATAGGGACACCCATGGGGACATCAATAGGGACACCATGGGGACATCAGTAGGGACACCCATGGGGACATCAATAGGGACGCCATGGGGACAGGGGGACGCCATGGGGACATCAATAGGGACACCATGGGGACATGGGGACACCCATGGGGACATCAATAGGGACGCCATGGGGACATCAATAGGGACGCCATGGGGACACCCACGGGGACATCAATAGGGACGCCATGGGGACATCAGTAGGGACACCATGGGGACACGGGGACGCCATGGGGACATCAATAGGGACACCATGGGGACACGGGGACGCCATGGGGACATCCCGGGGATGCGGTGGGGGTGGGGTGGCCCTTGGGGACCCACGGCCGTCACCGTCCCCAGGTATGGGTTCCTCCTGGACAAGGCTCTGATCATCTGCAAGCGCCGCGGGGACGCCTACGAGGCCAAGGACGTCGTGGACCTACAGAGCCACCAACTGAGGGACAGCGGCCTCGGGCCCAGGGACGGCAAGAAGGTACCGGGACTGAAAGGTGGCCCCAAATGTCCCTCCTTGGTGGCCATAAATGTCCGGGTCTGGTGGCCCCATTAGAGTCCAGTGGCCCCAAAGGTCAGTCCTTGGTGGCTGTAAGTGTCCAGATTTGGTGGCCCCATTGGAGTCTGGTGGCCCCAAGTGTTGGTCCTTGGTGGCCATAAGTGTCCGGGTCTGGTGGCCCCAAGTGTCAGGGTCCTTGGTGGCCCCATTAGAGTCCAGTGGCCCCAAGTGTCAGTCCTTGGTGGCCATAAATGTCCGGGTCTGGTGGCCCCATTGAAGTCTGGTGGCCCCGAGTGTCCCTCCTTGGTGGCCATAAGTGTCCGGGTCTGGTGGCCCCATAAGAGTCCAGTGGCCCCAAAGGTCAGTCCTTGGTGGCCATAAATGTCCGGGTCTGGTGGCCCCATTGAAGTCTGGTGGCCCCGAGTGTCCCTCCTTGGTGGCCATAAATGTCCGGGTCTGGTGGCCCCATTAGAGTCCAGTGGCCCCAAATGTCAGTCCTTGGTGGCCATAAGTGTCCAGGTCTGGTGGCCCCATTGGAGTCTGGTGGCCCCAAGTGTCAGTCCTTGGTGGCCATAAGTGTCCAGGTCTGGTGGCCCCAAGTGTCAGGGTCCTTGGTGGCCCTATTAGAGTCCAGTGGCCCCAAATGTCGGTCCTTGGTGGCCATAAGTGTCCATGTCTGGTGGCCCCAAGCTCCCAGATCCTTGGTGGCCCCATTGAAGTCTGGTGGCCCCAAATGCCCATGTTTGGTGGCCCCAAGTGTCCAGGTCTGGTGGCCCCAAGCTCCCAGATCCTTTGTGGCCCCATTAAAGTCTGGTGACCCCAAATGTCCAGCTCCTCGGTGGCCCCAAGCATCCAGATCCTTGGTGACCCCATTGGAGTCCAGTGGCCCCAAGTGTCCAGGTCTGGTGGCCCCAAGCTCCCAGCTCTTCGTGGCCCCATTAGAGTAGAGTGGCCCCAAATGTCAGTCCTTGGTGGCCATAAGTGTCCGGGTCTGGTGGCCCCAAGCTCCCAGCTCTTGGTGGCCCCATTGAAGTCTGGTGACCCCAAATGTCCAGCTCCTCGATGGCCATAAGTGTCCAGGTCTGGTGGCCATAAGTGTCCAGATATGGTGGCCCCATTGGAGTCTGGTGGCCCCAAAAGTCAATCCTTGGTGTCCATAAGTGTCCAGATCAGGCGGCCCCACGCTCCCTGTTCTCGATGTCCTCACTGAAGTCAGGTGGCCCCCAACTCTTGGTGACCCCATTGAAGTCTGGTGACCCCAAATGTCCAGCTCCTTGGTGGCCCCAAGTGTCCAGATTTGGTGGCCCCATTGGAGTCTGGTGGCCCCAAAAGTCAATCCTTGGTGTCCATAAGTGTCCGGATCAGGCGGCCCCACGCTCCCTGTCCTCGGTGTCCCCACTGAAGTCAGGTGGCCCCCAACTCTTGGTGACCCCATTGAAGTCTGGTGACCCCAAATGTCCAGCTCCTTGGTGGCCCCAAGTGTCCAGATTTGGTGGCCCCATTGGAGTCTGGTGGCCCCAAAAGTCAATCCTTGGTGTCCATAAGTGTCCAGATCAGGCGGCCCCACGCTCCCTGTCCTCGATGTCCCCATTGAAGTCAGGTGGCCCCCATCTCTTGTTGACCCCATTGCAACTCAGCGCCCCCCCCCCCCCCCCCCCCCCCTACACGTGCGGTCAGCGCTGACCCCCCTCCCCTCCCCGCAGTGGTCCCACACCTTCCTGCTCATCAGCACGGCGGGGCTGCAGGGCTACGAGCTCTTCTTCAAGACACGCGAGCTGAAGAAGAAGTGGTTGGAGCAGTTCGAGATGGCCCTGTAGGTGACCCCACACCTTTGGGATCGGGGAGGTCGGGGGGGGGGGGGGGGATGAGCCCCACTTGTTGGGGGGGTCGGGTGCCCCCTCAGGACCCCCTCGTCCTTCTCCAGCTCCAACATCTTCCCGGAGCACGCCCTGGCGGATGGACACGACTTCCAGATGTTCTCCTTCGAGGACACCACGTCCTGTAGGGCCTGCCAGATGTTGTTGAGGTAGGGGGGCAGCGGGGGGGGTGGGGGGGGAATGGGGGGGCGTTGGGGGGCGGTGGGGGAAGGGGTGGTCCCAGAGGGGGGGTGGGGGCTTCAGGGGTCACGGATGGGGGAGTTCGGGGTGAGGGTGGGTCAAGGGTTGGGGTGAAGGTTGGGGGGGGTTTGGGATTGGGGTGGAGTTTGGGGGGGTTGGGATTGGGGTGATGGTTGGGGGGGTTTGGGATTGGGGTGAGGGTTGGGGGGTTCGGGTTGGGGTGAAGGTTGGGGGGGTTTGGGATTGGGGTGAAGGTTGGGGGGGTTTAGGATTAGGGTGGAGTTTGGGGCGGTTGGGATTGGGGTGATGGTTGGGTGAGGATTGGGGTGGAGTTTGGGGGAGTTTGGGATTGGGGTGAAGGTTGGGGGAGTTTAGGATTGGGGTGAGGTTTGGGTGAGGTGAGGATTGGGGTGGAGTTTGGGGGGTTTAGGATTGGGGTGAAATTGGGGGGGTTAAAGACTGGGGGGAAGTTTGGGGGCAGTCGAGTTTGGGGTGAAGTTTGGGGGGGGGTCGGGGATTGGGGCGACCTTTGGGGGGTTTAGGATCGAAGTTTGGGGGGGTTTAGGATTGGGGTGAGGCCAAAGCCGATGGGGTAAATCGAGAATGGGGTGAGCCCTGGAGAGGCCAAGGGGTGCCCCCATCTGCTGATGGTGTCCCTGTGCCCCCCCCACCCCAAATCGCCCCACACCCCCACCCCACATCCCGCTGTGCCCCCACAGAGGAACCTTCTACCAGGGCTACCGATGCAACCGCTGCCGGGCTCCGGCACACAAAGAGTGCCTGGGGAGGATGGGGATCTGCGGAGCTGGTGAGATGGGGGGGGGGGGAGGGGGGTCGGGGGGGGGTGATGGGGGGTGGGGCAGTGGGGTGATTTGGAGTGGGGTGATGGGGAGTGGGGAGTGAGGTGATGTGGGGTGGGGGTGTGGGGTGATTTGGGGTGGGGGTGTGGGGTGGTGGGGAGTGGGGTGGGGGGTGATGGGGGGTGGGGAGGGGGGTGGTGGGGGGTGGTGGGGGGGGGGTGATGGGGGGTGGGGCAGTGGGGTGATGGGGGTGGAGAGGGGGTTGATATGGGGTGGGGGTGTGGGGTCATGGGGAGTAGGGAGTGGGGTGGTGGGGGTGGGGAATGGGGGGTGATGGGGGGTGGGGGTGTGGGGTGATTTGGGGTGGGGTGATGGGGGGTGAGGAGTGGGGTGATGGGGGGAGGGGATGTGGGGTGATGGGGAGTGGGGTGGGGGGTGATTTGGGGTGGGGAGTGGGGTGATGGGGGGTGGGGAGGGGTGTGGTGGGGTGGGGAATGGGGGGTGATGGGGGTGGGGAGGGGGGTGATGGGGGGTGGGGGTGTGGGGTGATGTGGGGTGGGGGTGTGGGGTGGTGGGGAGTGGGGCAGTGGGGTGATTTGGGGTGGGGGTGTGGGGTGATGGGGAGTAGGGAGTGGGGTGGTGGGGGTGGGGAATAGGGGGTGATGGGGGTGGGGGTGTGGGGTGATTTGGGGTGGGAAATGGGGTGATGGGGGGTGGGGAGGGGGGTGATTTGGGGTGGGGTGATGGGGTGGTGGGGGGTGGGGAGTGGGGTGGTGGGGGTGGGGAATGGGGGGTGACATGGGGTGGGGGTGTGGGGCGATTTGGGGTGGGGAGTGGGGTGGTGGGGGTGTGGGGTGATGGGGGGGTGGGGGTGGGGGGTGATAGAGGGTGGGGAGGGGGGTGATGTGGGGTGGGGTAATGTGGGGTGATACGGGGTGCGGAGTGGGGTGATTTGGGGTGGGGTGATGGGGGGTGGGGAGGAGGGTGGTGGGGAGTGGGGCAGTGGGGTGATATGGGGTGGGGGTGTGGGGTGGTGGGGAGTGGGGTGGGGGGTGATGTGGGGTGGGGTGTGGGGTGATTTGGGGTGGGAAATGGGGTGATGGGGGGTGGGGAGGGGGTTGATATGGGGTGGGGGTGTGGGGTGATTTAGGGTGGGGAGGGGGATGATGGGGGTGGGGAGTGGGGGGTGACAGGGAATGGGGGTGTGGGGTGATTTGGGGTGGGGAGTGGGGTGATACGGGGTGGGGGTGTGGGATGATATGGGGTGGGGAATGGGGCGATACGGGGTGGGACACCCCAAGCCCGGGTGACCCCAGGAGTAGTGGAGTACCGTAAGGAGGGCTACCAACCCCAGGAACATAAGTAGCGTGAGAAATTAATTGGGGCAGGCGTTAATTACCCCCCCCCCCCTTCCAAGCTAACGAGCCTTTCCCCTTCTGCCTCAGATCCCAGCTGCGCTAACAGGAAGGTAATGGGGGGACGGGGCGGAAGGCTTTCGGGGGTCCCGGTGGTGGCATCACCTCCCTTGGATCTCATTGGGGTTCTGTTGGCCCCCCAGATGAAGTGCCAGCGGCCGGGCCACGACAGCAAGGGGGCCGACCTGGGTGAGCTCGGCGTGGGGGTCCCGCACTTATGGGTCCGCGTATTTTGGGGTGCCGGTGATATGGGGCCCCATACGGAGAGTCTTCGTTTCCTATAGGGTTGCCCAAGATGGAGGCGAGTCAGCACTACAGCGGGGTGCCCCCGCCGCCGGGAAATGTGGGGCCCCCCCTACGTCTCAGCCCCGGGGACGTCGTGGAGGCAATGGTGGCGGAGGTGGAGCAGCTGTGGTGGCAGGTGGGGGGCGGATGGGGGGCGGTGGGCGCCTTCCGGGGTGGGGGGGGCCGCCGTGGCCATATGGGGTGGGGGTCCTCCGTGGGGGAGACGGAGCACTGCGGCCGTATTGAGGGGGGAGCGCCGCTATGGGGACTGCGCCCCTCTGGATGATGGGTCAGGATGGACCCCAAAATGGGGATGGGCTCCCTATGGTCATCAGAGGGGTGGAACCCCACAGCCATGAAAGGTTGGACCCCAAAGTGGGGGCAGATCCCCTATAACCACTGTAGGGATTGGCCTCCTTCATGGGGACAGATCCTTTATGGCCGTGATGAGGATGGGTCTCCATGGCCGTGTCAGGATGGACCCTATAGGGGGGGCAGGTCCCCTATGGCCATTGTAGGGATTGGCCTCCTTCATGGGGACAGATCCTTTATGACCGTGATGAAGATGGGTCTCCATGGCCATGACAGGTTGGACCCCAAAATGGGGGCAGATCCCCTATGACCATTGTAGGGTTGGACCTCTACTATGGGGACAGGTCCTTTATGGCCGTGATGAGGATGGGTCTCCGTGGCCGTGTCAGGACGAACCCCAAAATGGGGGCACATCCCCTATGGCCATTGTAGGGTTGGACCTCTACTATGGGAACAGATCCTTTATGGCCGTGATGAGGCAGATCCCCTATGGCCACTATAGGGATCGGCCTCCATCTTGGGGGCAGACCCTTTATGGCCGTGATGAGGATGGGTCTTCATGGCCGTGTCAGGACGGACCCCAAAGTGGGGACAGATCCCCTATAACCACTGTAGGGATCGGCCTCCATCATGGGGACAGACCCTTTATGGCCGTGATGAGGATGGGTCTCCATGGCTGTGTCAGGTTGGACCCCAAAATGGGGGCAGATCCCCTATGGCCATTGTAGGGTTGGACCTCTACTATGGGGACAGATCCTTTATGGCCATGATGAGGATGGGTCTCCACGGCTGTGTCAGGACAGACCCCAAAATGGGGGCAGATCCCCTATGGCCATTGTAGGGTTGGACCTCTACTATGGGAACAGATCCTTTATGGCCGTGATGAGGCAGATCCCCTATGGCCACTATAGGGATCGGCCTCCATCTTGGGGGCAGACCCTTTATGGCCGTGATGAGGATGGGTCTTCATGCCCGTGTCAGGACAGACCCCATAGGGGGGGCAGATCCCCTATGACCATTGTAGGGTTGGACCTCTACTATGGGGACAGATCCTTTATGGCCGTGATGAAGATGGGTCTTCATGGCCGTGTCAGGACGGACCCCAAAATGGGGGCAGATCCCCTATGGCCATTGTAGGGTTGGAACTCTACTATGGGGACAGATCCTTTATGGCCGTGTCAGGACGGACCCCAAAGTGGGGAGTGGTTCCTACGGCCATATAGGGGATGGACCTCCATGTGGGGCTTCGTCTGCAGGGCAGGAATGTGGTCAATGGTGAGACGGGTTGGTTCCCCTGTGCTGCTGTCCGACCCTTCATCTGTGTGAGTACAGAGACCCCAAAGCCCCCCCAAATACCCTACAACGTCTCCAGGAGCCCCAGGGGTTGGGCACGGTGGGGCTGCCCCCCAAAAGTTGGATGTTTCTTGGGGTATAGGGGGTGTCCGTGGGATATGGGGGTGTCTGTGGGATAAGGGGGGTGTTGGGGGTGTCCCCCTCTGCCCCCCCTTGATCCCCATCTCTGCCTCTGCCCCACAGGCACCGCTGCCGGATCTCTCCGTCTACCTCTGGTCAGTGTTGGGGTCCCCCGAATCCTCCCCTGGGGACCCTCAAATCCCACAAGAAACCCCGAATTGTCCGTTAAGGCCTCCATAGACGGCACCCCTCACCCAAATCCTCACTCGAGAACACCCCATAGCCAAGGAATAGTACCATAGAACTGTTCCCCATAGCTATGGGAATACCCACAGCACCCATAGTACCCGAGGAATCTTTCACCCCATCCCTTTTGGGGTCACCCTGTCGCCCCCAAACCCTCCACTCCGGTCTCTTCCTGGGCTCCTTCCTGAAGTCATCCCAGTCATCCCATCACGCAAACCCTCCCCTGTTGACCCCATCCATCCCTGGAGCCCCCTATACCGAGGTTACCTCATAGCCCCCCCCCAGATCACCCCATAACGACAACGGGGTGCTGATTTAGGGGCTCAGAACCCCACCGTTCCCCACCCCCAGGTACGCCGGCCCCATGGAAAGGGGGGAAGCGGAACAGATCCTGACACCCCGCTCCGAAGGAACCTTCCTGGTGCGGCAGCGGGTGAAGGACACGGGAGAATTTGCCATCAGCATCAAGTAGGGTTTTGGGGGGCAGCCGTGGGGACCACCCTCAGGGTTTGGGGGGGGGGGGGGATGGAGGTGGTGATGGGGTGGATGTAGGGTGGTCCTCCATGGGGTATGGAGGTGAGAGAGAAAGAGTAGGGATGGACACTCACAGCGGGGTGGGGGTGGTGGTGGTGGGATGGGTAGGATTTGGGGTGGGGGGTGGGATGGGGGTGGTTGTGGTGGTGGGATGGGTAGGATTTGGGGTACGGGGTGGGATGGGGGTGGTGGGGTGGGTAGGATTTGGGGTGTGGGGTGGGTAGGATT
The DNA here is from genome assembly GCF_016699485.2 of Gallus gallus. Lineage (NCBI taxonomy): Eukaryota > Metazoa > Chordata > Aves > Galliformes > Phasianidae > Gallus > Gallus gallus. The sequence continues at coordinate 105,322 of NC_052561.1, read as the reverse complement.
TGGGGTGTGGGGTGGGATTTGAGGTGGTGGGATGGGTAGGATTTGGGGTACGGGGTGGGATGGAGGTGGTGGTGGTGGTGGGATGGGTAGGATTTGGGGTGTGGGGAGGGATGGAGGTGGTGGGATGGGTAGGATTTGGGGTGTGGGGTGGGATGGGGGTGGTGGTGGTGGGATGGGTAGGATTTGGGGTGTGGGGTGGGATGGGGGTGGTGGTGGTGGGATGGGTAGGATTTGGGGTACGGGGTGGGATGGGGGTGGTGGGATGGGTAGGATTTGGGGTACGGGGTGGGATGGGGGTGGTGGTGGTGGGATGGGTAGGATTTGGGGTACGGGGTGGGATGGGGGTGGTGGGATGGGTAGGATTTGGGGTACGGGGTGGGATGGGGGTGGTGGTGGTGGGATGGGTAGGATTTGGGGTGTGGGGAGGGATGGAGGTGGTGGGATGGGTAGGATTTGGGGTACGGGGTGGGATGGAGGTGGTGGTGGGATGGGTAGGATTTGGGGTATTGGGTGCGATGGTGGTGGTGGGATGGGTAGGATTTGGGGTGTGGGGGGGATGGGGGTGGGGGGATGGGTAGGATTTGGGGTACGGGGTGCGATGGTGGTGGTGGGATGGGTAGGATTTGGGGTATGGGGTTGGATGGGGGTGGTGGTGGTGGTAGGATGGGTAGGATTTGGGGTACGGGGTGCGATGGTGGTGGTGGGATGGGTAGGATTTGGGGTATGGGGTTGGATGGGGGTGGTGGTGGTGGTAGGATGGGTAGGATTTGGGGTACGGGGTGGGATGGGGGTGGTGGTGGTGGGATGGGTAGAATTTGGGGTGTGGGGTGTGGGGTGTGATGGGGGTGGTGGGATGGGTAGGATTTGGGGTGTGGGGTGGATAGGATTTGGGGTGTGGGGTGGGATGGAGGTGATGGTGGTACGGGTAGGATTTGGGGTGTGGGGTGCAATGGTGGTGGTGGGATGGGTAGGATTTGGGGTAGGGGGCGGGTGGGGGTGGTGGGATGGGTAGGATTTGGGGTGTGGGGTGCGATGGAAGTGGTGGTGGTGGGATGGGTAGGATTTGGGGTGTGGGGTGGATAGGATTTGGGGTGTGGGTGGGATGGAGGTGGTTGTGGTGGGATGGGTCGGATTTGGGGTGTGGGGTGCGATGGTGGTGGTGGTGGGATGGGTCGGATTTGGGGTACGGATGGTGGTGGGACATGTGCAGCGGTGGTCCCCAGCCCCACATCCCCCTGCCCAGGTACCGCGCGGAGGTGAAGCACATCAAAGTGATGACAGCCGAAGGGCTCTATCGCCTCAACGAGAAGAAGGCCTTCAGGGGGCTGGTGGTGAGCGTCGGACACATTCCCCATCCCCCCACCCCGACCCCACTGCCTGGGGGGGGCCGGATGGGGCCGGGGGCTCGCGGTGACCCCCATCATCGCGTGGCCCGTAGGATCTGGTGGAGTTCTACCAGTGCAACTCGCTCAAGGATTGCTTCAAGGCTCTTGACACGGCCCTGCTGGTGCCCTTCAAGGAGCCCGAGAGCCGGGCCAGCCCACGACCCCCGGGTAGGATGTGGGGTGCGGGGTGGGGGTGGTCCTCCACGGTGTTTGGGTGGACGCGGTGAGGTCCCCCCGTGGTGTGTGGTGGGGGAACAGAGGCAGTGGGGGGACCCTCGTAGTGGTATGGGGGTGGTGGCGTTGGGATGGGTAGGATGTGGGGTACGTGGGGGGTGGAGGTGGTGGGGGTGGGTCGGATGTGGTGAGGACCCCCACGGGGGGGGGGCGGTGGGGTGGATGCCATGAGGGTGGGATGGACGCGGTGGGGTCCCACATCATGGGGTGGATGTTATGGGGGTGGGATGGACGCGGTGGGGTCCCACATGATGGGGTGGATGCCATGAGGGTGGGATGGACGCGGTGGGGTCCCACATCATGGGGTGGATGCTATGAGGGTGGGATGGACGCGGTGGGGTCCCACATCATGGGGTGGTGGTGGTGATGGGATCCCCCGTGGAATCATTGGGGTCGGAAGGGACACCTTCGTGGGATGGCGGTGGGATGGGTCCGTTGGGGTCCCTCATTGCGGATGACGGTGGAGAGGAACGGCCGAGTTGGGACCGGCGGAGTTGTGGGGTGGCAGCAGTGGGGACGACCAGGAGATGGGGGGTGGGGGGTGGGGGCGCTCAGCCATGGGGTCGGCCTGAGGGTGACCCCATCCTTACCCCCAACCCCACAGGGGCCGTGCGGAGCTTCGGGTCGGCCAAAGCCCGGTATGATTTCTGCGCCCGCGACCGGACGGAGCTGACGCTGCGGGAGGGGGACATCATCCGCGTCCTCAGCAAGAAGGGGCACCCGGGGTGGTGGAAAGGGGAGATCTACGGGCGGGTACGGCCCCTCCCCAAACCCCACAGACCCCCCCTCCCCAACCCCACCATCGCCCCCCATGGCCTCACCCCGTATCCTTCCTCCCCTAGGTCGGATGGTTCCCCGCTAACTACGTGGAGGAGGATTACTCGGAGTATTGCTGACCGCAGGACCCCTAAATGTCCCCCCACCCTATATCCCCCACCCCGTACCCTCTGCCCCACTCTTTGAGGTCACTGCATCCCCCCCCCCCCACCCCTCCCCTTCCCTGTTAATTAATTTATGCCTCCTCCTGCCTACAGGGAGCAATAAAAATGGTGAGGACGAGGCTGCGGGGTTGGCTGTTCCGGGATGGGATCCAGGGATCGGGGCAGGGAATGGGGCCAAGGTCGGGCGATCGATGGGACCCAGCATGGGCTGTGGGGCCAACGTCTGTGGGAAGGGATGTGGGTGGGGGTGGGGATGGGGTCAGCTTCGTTAGGAAGGGAGCCGGGTCACTCTTTCGGACCCGGGTCCAATTAGGACTCTCCCGGGAACCGAGAGTTGGGGTAGGAAATAAGGATGAGGTTATGGGGCTGAGACAAGGCCACGAGGCCGGCGACACCAAGAAGGGGAAACTGCCCCAGATGGCCCGAAATTGTCCCCAAAAATAGACCTTTGAATCCTGTTCTTGAGGCTGGGTGGGAGGTCGGGCCCTAAAAGTGGGAGGTCGGACCCAAGAATAACGGGTTTGAAGCTGGGAGGGGCCCTAAAATGGGGTTTTGAGACCTAAGAGAGGTGTCCCATCCCGAAGGTGGGCGGTTCACCCCACCCCAAAGCTGAACGCTTCCATCGTGCCTACATCCCCCACCACCCAAAGGTGCCCCCAATGCTTCCTGAGTGCAAACTCAGACTCATTTCATCCCCATCCCGGGGCAAACTGGGATTTGGGGCACTCCCATCCTTGAGCATCTTTGGGGTTCACCATCTCCACATGGCCCTGGGGTCCCTTTGAGCACGTTGGGGTCTCTGGGGTCCACGGGGTCTCTTTGAGCACCTTGGGGCCTTCAAGGTCTCCTTGAGCCTCTTGGGGTTTCTGTGGGCTCCTTGGGGTCTCTTTGAGATTCTTGGGGTCTCCATGGGCTCATCAGAGTCTCCTTGAGCATCTTTTGGGGTCTCCATGGTGTCTCTTTGAGCACCTTGGGGCCTTCAAGGTCTCCTTGAGCCTCTTGGGGTCTCCTTGAGATTCTTGGGGTCTCCATGGGCTCAGCAGGGTTTCCTTGAGCATCTTTTGGGGTCTCCATGGTGTCTCTTTGAGCACCTTGGGGCCTTCAAGGTCTCCTTGAGCCTCTTGGGGTTTCTGTGGGCTCCTTGGGGTCTCCTTGAGATTCTTGGGGTCTCCATGGGCTCAGCAGAGTCTCCTTGAGCATCTTTTGGGGTCTCCATGGTGTCTCTTTGAGCACCTTGGGGCCTTCAAGGTCTCCTTGAGCCTCTTGGGGTTTCTGTGGGCTCCTTGGGGTCTCCTTGAGATTCTTGGGGTCTCCATGGGCTCAGCAGAGTCTCCTTGAGCCTCTTAGGGTCTCCAGTGACTCCTCGGGATCTCATTGAGCATTTGTGGACCTTCAGGATTTCCTTGGGCATCTCGGGG